>NC_141140.1:126986514-127244014 GCF_053477565.2 Lygodium microphyllum
CCTTTGCTGGCTCACGCTGTTGCGCGCGCTGTGTGGCAACCTGGGTGTGACGGGCTGCTTTCCCTTGGTGGAAAAACGGGCACATCAGGGCGGGCAGCTGTGCAGGACCTAAGGTGCATCGGACGAGGATGATCGATAGGGCGACAAGCCAGCACGGTGGTCACTGGGCGCATGAGGGAAGGACCAGAGCACGCAACAGGCAGAGGGCGATGGAACGTCCAGGCAGAGGGCGCGCAACAGGCAGAGGGCCCCGTGGTGCAGGCCCAGGCAAGGGCACGCGACCCCAAGAACAGGAGGGCCAAACGCGGCAGAAACGGCTCAGGCGGCGGGCGTACGTCTCCACGCTCCTCTGTCCCTGTTGCTCCCGCTCACCCTCGCTCTCTACGCTGGCTCTATGTGCATGTGCGGCGCAGGTGGGTCGAGGCACTGCCCTAGACGCTCAGGAGGTGTCAGGAAGGTCGCCGCAGCAAGGACGTCTCGTCACGAGCAGTCGCCATCGCTCCTCTCTCTGTGCTCTCTCACACCACAGTGTCATTCTCTCTCTCTCTCTCTCTCTCTCACTTGCATAGCATCCACCATTGAAGCTTTGTTCTCTCTTCAATCCGCGTACTACAAATTGGTATTAGAGCTCGGGATTTGGGAGTAGGAGCTTGCATAGCAGGGGAGTAGCAGTTGGCCTGAAAGCTCGCAGCTATGGCAGCCATGGCAGCTCTTCATTGAGGGTTGCCTTGATCTCATTTGCTTTGGCATCTATCAGGGCACCTCTGAACCTCATCAAGGCAGAGCTGGGGCATTATTGAGTGTGTCTTGAGCTCTTTTGGAAGAGCACTTCAAGTTGGAAACAGGACAGCCATGTCTCTTTGCTTCTTGTGAAGCATAAGCATTACCATTGCCTCTAAGCTTCAAGAGGGAGCTTGGGCGGGTCATTTGGGACCCACTCTCCGCCGCCGCCCACCCCCCCCACCCCCCCCCCCCCCCAAACATTAGCATTGAGTCATTGTAGCCTTCCAGCCCTCCCAACCAGCCAGGCACCATCACGTCAGCAGCCTTAAGTCTGTCTCAGTCTTGGATAGATTGACCACATGTCACTATTTTGCTCATAACTTGGGCTAGAAAACTTAGATTAAAAAACTTTTTTATGAAAACAAAGCTCGCTTCTAGCTCTATGACTTTGTCGAAGGGCTTGTGAGCTGATTTGGAGTGTAGGTATGCCTAAAATTGAAAATACAGAGGCTGTTTTTTGAGGACAGTGTATACAGATCTTGGCTGCAGGCAGATCAGCCCACTATCTTGATCATCTCCTTCATCATTGGCAACTTCAGGACCATCATTGGATACTTGAGAGCTCATTCTTGAGCTTGGCATTTGATTCAAGCTTGGCATTGGCATTGGGAGTGTTTTACTCAGTTTCTTTTGGACTGTTCATAACAGTTTACAGGGCAGCATTGACAGTTCATGCATATGCTTGAATGCTTATATATGCCCAAATGGATGCCTACTTGTCATGAGATGCTATGCCTACCATTTGGTACTGATTTGGAGCTGACTTTGGCACTGCCATTGCTCATTTTGACAGTGAATTCACTACTGTAATAGCAGGGGCTGAATGCAATTTTGTCAGTGAATGACATGCCTATTGGTTGCAAGCACTATCTTGGGTACTCAAAGTGATGTCTAGATGCTTATCTTGGATGTCATATACTTGGGAATAATTTTGGGGATGCTTTGAGCTTGGGACATTTTGTCTTGGTTGGAAAATTACAGTTTATAAGTACCATAACAGAGAAGGTATTTTGGACAATTGGATGGTTCCCAATGAGGTCCTTATGTACTGATTTGGTACTGATATTGTTGACATATGCTTGGACATTGGGTGCACATGCTTTATGCCTCATTTTTACGCTGGATTAGTCTATGCAGACATTTTGGTGCTCTTTACCATGAACAACAGATTTCTTGGTCACTTGTTTTTTGACAGATTTGGCTTGTCTTTTTGTCATTTGAGTTGCAATTATGGTTGGCAGTAGTGACAGTAGTCATCTTATGCACATCAAGAAGCTTGAAGGGGCACATTACTTTGCAATTTGGTAAAAGCAATGCTACAATGTCTTGGTGTAAAAGAAACAAGTGAAGCCTATCAAGTTGAAAGGAGCATGACCAGCGGACATAGAGCGAGAGGATTGAGATGAGCTGAATGAGCTGGCTCGTTTGATCATTGAGCTTTTAGTTTCCGATGCTTTGTTGTTCAACATAGAAGGGCTTGATTCTGCCTATGCCATTTGGAAGCGACTGGAGGAATTGCATGCTTAGAAGAATGTTGCAAGTAAAGTCTATTGGCTGAAGAAATTGATGGATTTATGCATGGAGGAGGGGACAGCCGTGTTTGTATAGCTCAGTGAGTTTAATTCCATTTTCAGCCAACTGGTTGCTTTGAATTTCAATATCGATGATGTGTTCAAGGCTACTTTTCTGTTACATACTCTACTTGAAAGTTGGGATACTTTCAAGACAGCCATGAGCAACTCAAATGCTATGCTGCTCTACTTTGATGTAGAGAGTTCTCTCCTTATGGAAGAGATGAATTGGCAAAACAATGCATCTAACAAGTCGTTCAGTGCTTTGTAGTCTAGAGGCAAGTCTCGTGCGAAAGATGTGGAGTGCCACCATTGTGGCAAGAAATGACATTTTAAGTGGGAATGCTTTAAGTGGAAAAAAGAGAAAGGAAAGAGTAAGAAGACTGATGATAGCAAGGATGACAAATGATCAGCATGGATCCCCCCTCTTTACATATGTAAAGGGTAGACTCAGATGAGCTATTTATAAACCCTTGGCTGAGTAAAAAGGCTTCTATCTTTGCATACCAAGCTCTAGGAGTTTGTTTTGTTGAGAATAGCAAATGATACTTGCCCATAGAGGCTAGATGTATGCCTTGAAGAGGCTAGAAGAAGATAGACAAATGATGTATGCTCTAGGAAGAGATGTTCAGAATCCCATATGCACAGTGAGGAGAGTGGTACTATCCAAAAAGCTATAAAGGCATGTACTTGGTTGACACTCATTACAAGGTAATGTACTATTAGTTTGAGTCATTGTTAGTGTCATTGTCCATCTTACACAAGAATGTGTTTATGAGTCCAAGCTAATTTATCTTGGAACCTAATTCACTTGTGTAACAGTTAGTCTATTTAAGTCTATGTCATCATGAGTTATATATTCATCTTCCATCCTCCATAGCTTCTGCCATGCTCTAGATCCGTGTTTCTGACATGGTATTAGAGCTCAGTTAGGCATGGCACTACTTCTCCAGCTCCGTTTGACTCTCATCTAGCTCAGCTTGAGCTTAGTTCAAAGTCTAGAACCCCATCTCCTACTCCTTCTCACTGCCTTGCTTGGCAGCCATAGCCAAGCAGGACCTGCAGCCAATTGAGCTCTTGAATCTCATAGTAGAGGCCATATCTCATTACGATTTATTTTGAGGAGTTGTTTAGCAACTCAGGGCACAACTTCCTGCCACAACAGCTCACGACATTGAGCACTCTATGCTTCAACATTTCTAGAATTCGTGGTCGTTGTTCAGAATTGTACCTGTTCTGTTCGTACAGTCAGATCTACCTCTGCGCGTCGCGATATGTCCTGCGAATATAGGGCATTTGAAGCTCATTGTATGATCTCTCTCACCACTAGAGGGTTCTTCAAAAGATGTACTATAGCTCCTGCTACAAGCAAAAAAATGAGTTGGCCTGTTTGCAAACCATAACAGAGACTCCATAGTCACCAAGCTCAAACTCTTCTCCCACTTCAATTTCTCATCCTTCTCAGTCAACTGAAGCCTCTGACTGTCAGATCTAAAGTCTTCAGCAAGTATAGACCTTCAAGAATAAGATTTGGAGCAATCCACCTGAAGATTAAGAAGTCCACCTGAAATCGGGCAATATCAAGCTAGTATGTCTTGATACTATTTTGCCCGTGCCTCTTGACACATTGAAGTATAACTCTTTTTGCTAGATATTCTCAGTTATTTGAATATGATTTTCATCATGGAAATGACCAGAATCAAGTCTTTTATGAGGATGCTTCTCACGAAAAGTGACATAATTATTGTTGCTCACTTACACTACATGCAAGACTTGGTTGACTTACACTATATGCAAGACTTGTAGGAAGACATGGTGCTGTCTACATAAAAGAGCAATCAATAATCTTATTTGAAAACCTTGAAGACATTTCTGCTGCCTCCAAAATGATGATATCTTTGCTTGAGGGGAACATGGACAAGAAGAGTAAAATCAAAGTCAAAGAAACTACAAGCAAAATAAAGAGTGACAAAGCAAGAAAAATGAAGGACAAGATATTGTATGATCTCCGAAGAAAATCCAATGTAGTGTCAAGCCATGAGTCAAAGCCATATGAAATCCCAAAAGCTATGTATCCCAAGATTTATGAAATAGTTTAATAAGTCATGTCAAGTCATAGCAATGTACCCATCTCAAGCTCAGTGAGAAAGAAGACCAAAAGGACCTCACAAAGAAGACTAGAGCACAAGATAATGAAGAACAAGTTAAAGATGAAGAGCATGAAGACCAAGGAGTCAAAGAAGATCAAAGACACCTAGAAGATTAAGAAAAGCAAAGGATGCCAAAGAAGCATGAAGAAGATAAAGAAATTTCCGCTACTGACAACAAAGAAATTTTCCCGTAGTGGATCTTGTTTTCCCATAGTGGATCTTTATTTCCTGTAGTGGATCTTCCTGTAGCGGATCGTGTTTTTCTATAGTGCATATTTATTTCCCGTAGTGGATCTTTATTTCCCATAGTGGATTTTGTTTCCCAGAGTGGATGTAAAAGCCCTTATCAAAGATGTAAAGTTTCAAGCCTTAACTTGACTAGGCTGTCAAAGAGCTAGTCTCTCGGGCCATGTCATCATGAAGGGGGGGCAAAAGATAGCAAGGGTAGAGACTCATCATTTGAGGGGGGGTGTTGAGAATAGCAAATGATGCTTGCCTATAGAGGCTAGATGTATGCCTTGAAGAGGCTAGAAGATAGACAAATGATGTATGCTCTAGAAAGAGATGTTTAGAATTCCATACGCACAGTGAGGAGAGTGGTACTATCCAAAAAGCTATACTCATTACGAGGTAATGTACTATCAGTTTGAGTCATTGTCAGTGTCATTGTCCATCTTACACAAGAATGTGTTTACGAGTCCAAGCTAATCTATCTTGGAACCTAATTCACTTGTGTAACAGTTAGTCTATTTAAATCTATGTTATCATGAGTTGTATATTCATCTTCCATCCTCCATAGCTCTTGCCATGCTCTAGATCCGTATTTCTGACATGTTTCAAACCATATAAAGCCTTTTTCAACTTGCAAGCCAAGTGTTCGGATCCCTCAACTGCAAAACCAATGGGCTGCTATACATATACTTTCTCATGAAGTTCCCCATGTAAAAATGCAGTTTTAATATCAACCTGATGCACAGTCCATCCATAATAGGTAGCCAAAGCAACCATAGACCTGATGATTGTCATTTGGGAGGTAGGAGCAAATGCCTCCTCATAGTCAATACCTTTTTTCTGTGCATAGCCTTTAGCTACAAGCCTTGCCTTATATCATCATCAACTATGGTTGTTGCCATAACAAACTCCATGGTATGTGTAGTATCATGCATACAAGCCTACCTTCTAGTATGACCAGCCATAGGTGCATCCAGATGACTATCTTTCATAGTCTGTAAATACCATCTAGGCATTTGTCTTGCCTCTTGACTGCGCATAAGCTCTTGCTGAATTTCAGTTTCAGCACTTTGCTGAATATTCAGATCAGCCAATGATTGATTTTCTGCATTTTCCAATGGACTAGTTGACTGATTCACTTGCTCAAACTCCAGCTGAATTACCAAATGTAATGGGTAGCAGCCCTTCAAATACATCACGGGCAGCCTGATATGTGTCTAAACCAGCAAGGGATAATTCTGATTTTTCATCAAAGAGTACATCCTGACTGATAAATACCTTTTTAGAGACAGGATCGTAGAGTCTATAGCCTTTGCTCTCACTACGATATATCCCACAAAAATGCATTTGACAGCCTTGTTATCCAACTTTTTTCTGAGTACCTGGGGAATGTGTGCATATGCAAGACACCCAAAGGTACGAAAGTGTCTAACAGAAGGTTTCAGGCTGTTCCAAGCCTCAAAAGGTGTAATTTTCTTTAATGCTTTGGTGGGGCATCTGTTCAAAACATGGCAAGCACACATAACGGCTTCCATCCAAAAACTGTGTGGCAAGCTCTTTGCTTTCACCATACATCAGGCCATCTCCATGAGTGACCGATTCTTCCTCTCTGCAACCCCATTTTGCTATGGAATATAAGCAGTAGTGAATTGATGAACAATGCCCTTCTGTTTCAAAAAAGAATTCAGCATAGAGGACATATGTTCCCCCCCTCGGTTTGAACGGAGAGTCTTTATTTTACAGTAAGATTGGTTCTTCTTAAGTGCAACAAATGCCAAGAATGCATCATACACTTCTGACTTTTTTTACCAAAGAAGAGACCCAACAGAATCGAGTAAAGTCATCAATAAAGGTCACAAAATAGTAACATCCTTCCAATGACTTTGTGTGCATAGGTCCGCATACATCTGAATGTACTAACTGTAACCTGGTCGTTGCTCTAAAAGCAATATCACGGGGAAACGAAAACCGATGCATTTTTTCCAAAATACATCCTTCGCACAAGTGCTCAGGAGGTCTCTCTAGAAGAGGTAATCCATCTAGCATCTGTGTACATTGTAAGAGCATCAAGCTACTAAAGTTCACATGCCCCATGTGAGCATGCCATAACTCTGCTTGTATCATAGCAGGAGTAAGAGTGGATGCCATGTACGCTGACTGATCAATTGAAAGAGCATCCAACTCATATAACCCATCACATAAAGTGTGGCGTCAAGACCAAAGTCATACGTTCCTTGTCTCTCACTATGCATCTATCATCATCAAATGTGACTTGCAATCCACAGCATGCCAAAGAAGAAATAGAGAGCAGATTCTTCTTTATATCGGGCACAAACAAAGCATCTTGTAGGTGGAGAATAGAGCCATCAATGGCTGTGAGCATAATCTTTCCAATACCTCTAACAGGGTATGATGCATTGTTGGCACACTGTACAAACTTGCCAACTGGAGCTGCACCAATAGAAACAAATAAATCTTTGCGAGATGTGATGTGCCTAGAAGCACCATTGTCAAAAAACCAAGTACTTGCCTGTATCCTCAGTAGAGCTAAATGCTCAATCAGCCCAAGAAGTGTCATAACTTCATGTGTAAAAGCAATAGTCCCTGTTTGCAACAAAGGACGCGGACTCAGTAGCAGTGAAAGGAGTATTAGAAATAGACATTCTTGACTTCTCCTCCTTCTCCTTGGCAATGCGCTTTCTACACTCAGTGATGTAGTGCCCTAGCTTCTTGCAATAATGGCATTTGCCATTTTTGGCTTGCTTTCCCCCTTTTTTTTTACTTCTCTATGAGGTGCCTGAAGTCCCAGAGCTTTGCGGAGCATTCTTTACTTGGCTGCCTTTGCCCTTTTGTGTAGCCATAAAAGCGTGTTCTGAGGCTATGATATCCATACCACTATTTCTTTTTGTTTGCTCCTCCTCTAGAAGCAAACTGGCTAATTGAAGAAAGGAAATAGGTTGTGGGGCAATCCTCATTGTGAGGTTTAGGGCAGTGTGAAAAGCCAAGTACAAAGGAGGTAATGAGTTTAGTGTAGTAGATATCAGCTGTGCATCTGAATAGTACTCATCAACATTCATAAGTTGCTCACACAACTTCTGAATTTCATTCAAGTGATCTTGCATAGAATCACCCTCATCCATTTTCAATGTCTCGAGCTCTTTCTTTAAGAAAGAGATGTGGGTCTCATTCTTACTAGCAAATATCTGTTCCAAAGTTAGCCAAGCTTCTCGTGAAGAAGCTTCCGAATGAATGTGAGGGATGATGGATTGTTGAACTGCCAATGCAATTAGCGACAAAGCCTGTGCATCCCGTGTATCCCATGCTTTTTGAGCTACTGATCTTTGGGGAAGTGGTTGAAGTGGGGGGGGAGGTTGAACAGGCTGAGGTGCCCATTGTCCATGTCCTCTTGGAGGAGGAGTAGCAGGAGCCACAACTTTGGGCCTAACTTCCTCGCCACTAACATAGTCCCAAAGATTTTTCGCAACAAGCACATTTTTCATCATTAAGGATCAAAGTGAGTAGTTGTTACTATCCAATCTGTCCTCCTTGGATACATAGGTAAAGACATCACCTCCCTTATTTGCCATGATAATCAATGCCAAAAGAAGCAAAAGAGCAATGTCCAAGTTGCACCAACCTGGAAATCTCCAAAATTTTGAGAAACTACAGCAAATAGCTTGTTGCAATTAGTACACTGAGGTACACTTTGTAAAACTGTCTGTAATGCACGCAGTCCAAGGTGCATTCAGTGTTCAGCAACACTTTATGAGCAAATATCCCAAAATTTCTTGCCCTAGAATTGTCCAAAACAGTCTATCTCTAACTGAGATTGTAGTACATGTGCAATGTCTTCAAAAACTCAAAAGCCCCAAAATTTCTGATAAATTTGCCCAAAAATTTGCATCAACCGTGTCCCAGATGCGTACTCAGAGTTCCGTGCCTACTCGAGTAGAAGCCTCCTTTTCCAGAGATGAATCTGGAAGAAAAAAGCAAATTTTACTTGAAAAATTTGTACCTGGCATAGAAACCAGTCGCGCTGGTGGCGGGCGGTCGGAGCAGGTGGCGAACGGTGGCCGACTGGTGGTCTAGGCGTTGAGGTTGTAGGGGCGGCGCTGGCCATAGATGGGCAGCAAGCACAAGCGGACTGCGCTGGTCAGGGGCAACAGTCAGGCACAGCTGGCAGGGCAGTTGGCGCTAGGTGCAGTGTTTCTGCTGCAGACGAGCTGGAGGAGGCGTTGGGTGGCACAACTAGCAGGGGATGTGGGCTGGACAGGGCGCTGCTGTGGTGAACCTGGGAGGGCAGTGGCGAGAGGGGGCTGAGCTGAATTGAGCAAGAACTTTCGGAGGCTGAGCAGAGCTGAACTGAGCTGAACTCAGCTCCGACACCAAATGTGAGACGGAGGGAGGATTGAAGCTCAGCGTAGAGTGCAATAGATAGTATGAGAGTGAAGCACGACACCCAATACAATAGACTGAAAGAGTGTAATCTGAAAGTACAAGGTATAACCCTTGAACCTTAGGGTTGTAGGGGGTGTTCACACCCAAACACCATAAGTGCCCGTAAGTGTGTGACATAAGCACATACAAAATAAGACAATACGTCTGGGGGAAAAAACCTCTCGTACCCAGAGTAAAAAGTGCCCCAGTGTCCTACAGATCACCGACACGCCTCTGTGAGCGTAGGAGTGAGTGGAAACCCAACACAAGTTGGCCCTGTATATGCATTAATTGCCCCACTGGCATCATTTGCTTATGCTCAATATCCACATTTGGAACATCATATTGTTGTATTGGCTTTTCCTTTAGTGCATCCCACTGTCCCACAGTTCTTGAAGACAATTTCCTCTTCTTGCCTTTGTTGCCCTCCTTCAAGGGGTTCAAAAAGTGCATGAACTGAGGATCATTTGCCAATTGCACAAACATTTCAGTTGCTGTCCTCAGCTAATCTTTCAATTGGTCATTAAATTTCTCTTCCTCTTGCTAGTCATCAGCTTCAAGAGACCTAGAAGGACCCACCTCTTGTCCAATTTTCTCATTCTCAGCTTGCTATCCATGCTTTATACCTTGTCCAAGATCAGGCATTGCATTTTTCCCATGTGAATGTTCATACTGAGAGACATCATCACTGGTTGATTCCATCTCATTGTATGAAGACATATCACTGTAATTTCCCAGCTGAGAGAAAAAATCAGCACTAGCACAAAGCTTTGGCTCATAATTAAGTGCCTCGGGCCTACCAAATCGAGGGATTGAGTGGTATCCCGGCAATGGAACCATGAAACCAGCCTTCTTTCTCAGATAGGGTGGCAAAACTTGATCAAGCACTTAATTACAACAATTAATAACTAAGCATAAACTGAAATGAATACATTACCTTAACAATTTTGGACCATAGACACCCGGTTGGCCCTAAAACGCCCCTTTTGGTATTTCTTTATCTTTAATTGCTAATGGATAGTGTACAAGTTGAGATTCCACAATCTTCTTTGTTGATCCAAAAGCCCCTTACTATACATACAATCAACAAGCAAGTTGCCCTTTGCCCCTTGATTTTTACCCAGGAATTGCACAAATGGAACCACCAACTAGCCAAATACTGCCCTAATTTACATCGGATGACTTGGCATCTGAAATCCGTGTCAATTTCACAAATTTCAGATGCTGATTTCATTGTACGATGCCTATTTCTATTGGCATGGGTCCCAAGGTGATTGTCAAACCCTAATTTTTGCAAAAATTTAGGATTTACAATAGAAATCCTCCTACTGTCCACCAAATTCGGTTGAGATCTGTTGAGAATGATTGAGAAATATTAAGATTTTTTAGAAATTATTAGAAAAGGTAAGAGAAAGCTAAGACGAGAGAGAAATCTGATTTTCTTCACGAGAAACCCCTAAAATCTGCCTATTGCTTGCTCCATCCTGCATTTAATGTCGTCACCTATACTGCCAGGCAACTCCAAAATGATCACCTAATCAACAATGCTGTTGCGAACCCTTGGAAGGTGTCTCCCTGTTGTCCCTTGCCTATTGAGGCCCCTAGATGGCTATCTTCTGCAACAAATTGCTGTTCTTTGATTAGAAAATAGACCAATATCTCCCTCTTCCCCTCCCCCCCCCCCCTCTCTTTTTTTTTTTCGTAAAAGGTAATTGTATTAATTACGAAAAAAAAAATACAAGATTACTTGATTACAAGATACATGACAACAATCTCTCTCTCTCTCTCTCTCTCTCCGCCCCCCACCCCTCCCCCCCCCCCCCTCCAGGCTGTAAAACTAGTTTAATGTCTGAGACCCAATCCCAAAAAAGGTTTTCTCAGTTTGCATGGATATTTTTGCCAAGGGTCAGCCTTTTAAGCCCATTTTTCAGCATTATCCACCCATTTAAATAATTTTCAGAATTAAATGTTTTTAAAAATTAATTGTAGCCCTTCTGATCCTGCCCAAAATTAAATGTGCCCATCCATAAATAAATCTACCAGGACGCCACCCCCTGTGCCCATTGGTGCTGCCTATCTGAGTAGCTCGCCACCTGGTCGTCTGTGCCGCTCCTACCCTGGTCTACAACACTTGGTGTGTGATGCCCTGCCCTTGATTTGCACAACGCCACAACAGCTCACCTCGCCTGCAGACCAGCCCTACTGCCTACCAATAGAAAAGGCTTGTACTTGGGCAACATGTCTCTATATTTGCAAGTGTCTGGGACACATTTCATGCAGAGATTTTATGAAATTTTGGGGCTTTTGTTGTCAATTCAGAGATTGGCAAATGTATTGTAGTCTCAGTCTGAAATAGACCGTTTTTGACAATTTTCGAGCAAGAAATTTTGGGGTTTTTGCTCATACAGTGTTGCTGAACATTGAATGCACCTTGGACTACGTGCATTATAGATAGTTTGACAGAGTGTACCTCAGTGTACTAATTGCAGCAAGCTATTTGCTGTAATTTCTCAAAATTTTGGAGATTTCTAAGTTATTCCAGATTGGACATTGCTCTTTTGCCTTCTCTGGATATTGATTATCATGGCAAATCAGGGAGGAGATGCATTTACCTATGTATCCAAGGAGGATAGATTAGATGGTAACAACTACTCACTTTGGTTCTGCACAAGCTTTGTCACTGATTGCATTGGCAGTTCAGCGGTCCATTATCCCTCACATTCGGTCTGCAGCTTCTTCATGAGAATCTTGGCTAACTTTGGAGCAGATGTTTGCTCGTAAGAATGAGACTTGCATCTCTTTCTTAAAGGAAGATCTTGAAACATTAAAGATAGATGAGGGTGATTCTATGTAGGATCACTTGAATAAAATTCAGGACTTGCGTGAGCAACTTATGAATGTCGACGATGAGTACTATTCAGATGCACAGCTGATATCTACTACATTAAACTCATTACCTTCTTTATACTTGGCTTATCATATAGCCCTAAACCTCACCATGAGGATTGCCCCATAGCGTATTTCTTTTTTTCAGTTAGTCAGTTTGCTTTTAGAGGAGGAGCAAACAAGAAGAAATAGTGGTGTGGATGTCATAGCCTCTGAGTAGGATTTTATGGCTAGACAAAAGGGAAAAGGCAGCCAACTAAAGAATGCTTCGCAGAGCTCTGGGACTTCAAGCACTTCACAGGGTAATAAAAAACAAGGGGATACACAAGCCAAAAAGGGCAAATGCCATTATTGCAAGAAGCGAGGCCACTATATCACTGAGTGTAGAAAGCGCATTGCCAAGGATAATAAAAACAAGTCAGGGATGTTTGTTTCTAATGCTCCTTTCACCGCTACTAAGTCAGCGTCCTTTGTTGCAGACACGGACTATTGCTTTTACACATGTAGTTATGACTCTTCTTGGACTGATAGAGCATTTAGCTCTACTGAGGATGTTGACACTCGGTTTTTTGACAGTGGTGCTTCTAGGCACATCACATCTCGCAGAGATTTATTTGCTTTTGTTGGTGTAGCTCTAGTTGGCAAGTCTGTACAGTGTGCCAACAATGCATCATACCTTGTTAGAGGTATTGGGGAGATTGTGCTCACAACCATTGATGGCTCTATTCTCCGCCTATAGGAGGCTTTGTTTGTGCCCGGTCTAAAGAAGAATATACTCTCTATTTCTTCTTTGGTACATTGTGGATTGCAGGTTACATTTGATGATGACAAATGCATGGGGAGAGACAAGGAACGCATGACTTTGGTCTTGACTGGCACTTTATGTCATGGGTTATATGAGTTGGATGCTCTTTTAGTTGATTAGTCAGTGTACTTGGCATCCACTCTTACTCCTGCTATGATACAGGTAGAGTTATGGCATGCTCGCGTGGGGTATGTGAACTTTGGTAGCTTGATGCTCTTACAGCATACAGAGATGCTAGATGGATTACCTCTTCTAGAGAGACCTCTTGAGCACTTGTGCGAAGGATGTATTTTGGGAAAAATGCATCGGTTTTCGTTTCCCCGTGATGTTGCTTTTAGAGCAATAGCCAAGTTACAGTTAGTGCATTCAGATGTATGTGGGCCTATATGCATACAAAGTCATTGGAAGGATGTTACTATTTTGTGATGTTTATTGATGACTTTACTCGATTCTGCTGGGTCTATTCTTTGGTAAAAAAAGTCCGAAGTGCATGATGCATTCTTGGCTTTTGTTGCACTTGTGAGAACTAATCTGGTTGTAAAATAAAGACTCTCCATTTGGACCGAGGGGGGATATATATGTCCTCTATGCTAAATTCTTTTTTGAAGCAGAAAGGCATTGTTCATCAGTTCACTATTGCTTATACTCCACAGCAGATAGGGTTGCAGAGAGGAAGAATCGGTCACTCATGGAGATGGCTTGATGTATGCTGAAAGCAAAGAGCGGCTGGCTCAGCAGCAACTTCTAGTACTATAGCCTTGCCACACAGTTTTTGGATGGAAGCCGTTATGCGTGCTTGCCATGTTTTGAACGGATGCCCCACCAAAGCATTAAAGAAAATTACACCTTTTGAGGCTTGGAACAAGCGGAAGCCTTCTATTGGACACTTTCGTACCTTTGGGTGTCTTGTATATGCACACATTCCCCAAGTACTCAGAAAAAAGTTGGATAACAAGGCTTTCAAATGCATTTTTGTGGGATATAGTAGTGAGAGCAAAGGCTATAGACTCTATGGTCCTGTCTCTAAAAAGGTGTTTGTCAGTAGGGATGTACTCTTTGATGAAAAATGAGAATTATCCCTTGCTGGTTTAGACACATATTAGGCTGCCAATGATGTATTTGAAGGGTTGCTGCCCATTACATTTGGTGATTCACGTGGAGTTTCAGCAAGTGAACTTAATGTTCAGCTAGCTAGTCCATTGGAAAATGCAGAAAATCAGCCATTGGCTGATTTGAAATATTCAGCAAAGTGCTGAAACTAAAATTCAGCAAGAGCTTATGCACAGTTAAGAGGCAAGACAAATGCCTAGATGGTATTTACAGACTATGAAAGATAGTCATCTGGATGCACCCATAGCTGGTCGTACTAGAAGGCAGGCTCGTATGCATGATACTGTACGTACCATGGAGTTTGTTATGGCAGCAAGCACAGTTGATGATGAGGAGCCTGAATGTTTTGAGGATGCACAACAAAGTGTGCATTGGATGGCAGCAATGCAAGCTGAATTTGATTCTATAATTAAGAATCAAACATGGGATTTATTGTCTTTGCCCTTTGGGAAGAAAGCCATTGGAACAAAATGGGTCTACAAGCTGAAACGGAATGCAGATGGATGCATTGACAAATATAAGGCAAGGCTTGTAGCTAAAGACTATGCATAGAAGAAAGGCATTGACTATGAGGAGACATTTGCTCCTACCTCCCGAATAACTACTATCAGGTCTATGGTTGCTTTGGCTGCCCATTATGGATGGATTGTGCATCGGTAAGATATTTAAACTTCATTTTTACATGGGAAACTTCATGAGGAAGTATATGTACAACAGTCCATAGGTTTTGCAGTTGAGGGATCCGAACAATTGGTTTGCAAGCTGAAAAAGGCTTTATATGGCTTGAAACAAGCTCCTAGAGCTTGGTATGCAAAGATTGATGCCTTTTTACTCAACCAAGGGCTGCAAACCAATTGTTCGGATCCCTCAACTGCAAAACATATGGACTGTCTGTATATCCTTGGCTCCTAGAGCTTCGTCCTCTCACCCCTCACATGTGGAATGGCTAAAAATAGCCACAAAAACCCTAAAGTGGTCGATTGAAATTTGTAAATGCCATAAATGTTGGCCCACCATCATTTAATGCTGGTTGTGATATTATAAATATCCAGAAAATGGCAAATGGTCACCAAAAAATCCGATTGGCAAGGACAATGTCCGGCAGGTGTGGACAACCTGGGAAATGTAGAAACTGTCCATGGAAACACATTGGAACCCAACCCAAACATGGGATTTAGTGTCTTTGCCCTTTGGGAACAAAATGGGTTTACAAGCTGAAACGGAATGCAGATGGATGCATTGAGAAATATAAGGCAAGGCTTGTAGCTAAAGGCTATGCACAAAAGAAAGGCATTGACTATGAGAAAACATTTGCTCCTACCTCCTAAATGACAACCATTAGGTCTATGGTTGCTTTGGCTGCCCATTATGGATGGACTATGCATCAGTTATATATTAAAACTGCATTTTTACATGGGGAACTTTATGAGGAAGTATATGTACAACAGCCCATAGGTTTTGCACTTGAGGGATCCGAACACTTGGTTTGTAAGCTGAAAAAGGCTTTATATGGCTTGAAACAAGCTTGTCGAGCTTGGTACGCAAAGATTGATGCCTTTTTACTCAGCCAAGGGTTTATAAACAGCTCATTAGAGTCTACTCTTTATATATGTAAAGAGGGGGGATCCATGCTGATCATTTGTCTCTATGTTGATGACCTTTTGCTTACAGGGACACATGCTGATCAGATTTCAGCATTCAACAAAATTTGCAGCAAACTTTTGAGATGTTAAATTTGGGGTCTTTGCACTATTACTTGTGTATTCAGTTCATTCATGATGCTAGAGGTATTGGTTTATCACAGTCAAGAAACATTGATAAACTTCTTAAGAGGTTTGGCTAACAAGATTGCAAGCCAGTCTGTACACCAATGGAACCTGGATTGAAGTTGTCATTGCATGATGACAATGACTTGTTTGATATACACACATATGCTCTAGCAGTTGGATGGCTTATCTACCTATGCAACACTAGGCCGGACATACAGTTTGTAGTTTCAACTTTGAGCAAATATATCCATTAGTCACACATGTCACATTGGCAAGCTGTAAAGAGCGTTTTCCGTTACTTGCAGGGTACTAGGACTCTTAGATTGCTTTATGCCAAGGAGGGACCACTACACTTACATGCTTACAGTGATTCTGATTGGGCTGGTGATTATGATTCTCGTCACTCCACTAGTGGAAATTGCTTCTTTCTTGGCTCATCTTGCATATCTTGGGCTTAGCAAGAAACAATCCACTGTTGCCACATCATCATGTAAAGTTGAATACAAGGCAGCTTTCACTACCACAGTTGAATGTGTATGGCTTAGACGCACGCTAGCTGATCTGGATGTATCTGTCACGGAGCCTACTTCTTTATTCACTGACAGTTAGAGTGCCATTGCAGTGGCACCGAACCCAGTGTTTCATGCATGTACGAAACACATTGAGATCCATTATCACTTTGTCAGAGAGAGGCTATATGCTAGAGATATTCGCCTTGTCTATTGTCCTACCACTAGTAATGTGGTAGACATCTTCACCAAAGCTCTTTCTCGTGACAAATTTGAAGCATTTCACAATGCTTTAAATTTGATCTCCTTTGGTGGTAGATGATCCTTGTATTTTTGATCACTCTTCACTCCAGGGGGTGGGTTTCACTCACGCCTATGCTCACAAAGGAGTGTCGATGATCAATAGGACACTGGGGCACTTTTTACTCTCGGTATGAGAGGTTTTTTCCGCCAGACTTATTGTCTTGTTTCATATGTTCTTATGTCACACACTTATGGGCACTTATCGTGTTCGGGTGTGAACACGCCCTACAACCCTAAGGTTTAAGGGTTGTACTTTGTACTTTCAGCTTAGACTCTTTCCGTCTATTGCTTTGGGTATTGTGCTTCACTCTCCAGGCTGTCTACAACACTCTCAGTTGAGCTTCGATTCTCTCACCCTCTCACATGCACCTGCTAGGGAAGAAGAAAGATGATGATGTGAATGATTGCCAAGTGGGGAATGGCTGAAAATAGCCACAAAAACCCCAAACTGGTTGATTGAAATTTGGAAATGCCATAAATGCTGGCCCACCAGTGTTTAATGCTGGTTGTGGCATAATAAATATCTAGAAAATAGCAGATGGTCACAAAAATTCCGATTGGCAAGGACAATGTTAGGCAAGTGTGGAAAACGTGGGAAATGTAGAAACTATCAATGGAAACACATTGGAACCCAACAACCAAAAGAAATATACCGAGATAGCCACTCTAGAATGAGTAGCCTTTCCTATCAAAACACATGACAGATCTATTAGAGCTCCAAAAGTCCCCATCTGATTCAAATTGAAGCTCATAGGCAAGAGATGACAAGGCATGACAAAGATAATTGCTAACAAGCCCATCTTATCTGAATCCCTATATCCAAAAAAGATGCATTTGACAAACTTCAAATCTAGCTTATTATGCTTGTCTTTGGAAATATGGCAAAAAGCCTTACATCTAAAGACTTGCAAGTGTTCATATCAGGGAGGTTTCCTAAACCGTACCTCCTTTGCAATACTAAAAGTAGTGCATGGGGATCTATTAGCAAGATGCACGGCAGTAGTAATTGCCTCAGCCCAAAAATACTATGGTAATCATGCCCAACTAAGCATATTATGGACCTGTTTCTAAACACACTTGTTCATGAACTTTGCAATACCATTCTGGGGTGGGATGTATGGGGTGGTCAACTGACGCTTAGTAACCCTCTCATCACATAACTTCTCAAAAGCCTTAGAGACATATTCACCCCCATTGTCAGACATAGGAATTTCAATCTATACCTAGACTAGTTCTCAACCATGGTGAGAAAGTGTGTGAAATGTAGGCAAACATTCAACTTCTGCTTAATGGGATAGGCCCAAACCTTATGCGAAAAATCATCTATGAACGTAACAAAATACTTTGCGCTCGTAAAGTTGTGTGGGTTTGTATACCATAAATGTAGGCAGCTAGGCACAAGCGGCCTTTAACCCCCAGCAAATTTTTGTCCTAGAAACATCTATAGTTTTGTGTTTCGGTTCTCATCATGTTCAATTTTCGTGTTTCTTGCATTTGTATTTCCTTTTCCATAGTTGTGTTTATTTCTTTATACATTCTTTTCATCTCTTCTTGCAATTTGGCTCAGACCTTTTTGCAGATTTGTTTCTACATTTCTTGCCTCATGATTCACAACTCCGTATGAATCATGATTTGTATCTTTGTGTGTATGGATTCATTAATGGTCCTTGGGGTCTTCCCAAGCTTATCTGACCTAGGGGAGATTGTCTATTCTCGAGCTTTGCGGCCGTAGCTTTTATATCTTGTGCTTTGGGGCAGAGTATGGAATATGGCTTCCATGGCCGGGTGTGCTATCTCATCCTTAGAGGCATCCCCCATGTATGCATTGGCCATAATGGAAGTGGCTACATTGCCGGGGTCGTTTGGCATGTTTAGTACAATTTTTAGTTTTGCATCCGCACGTGCTGGTTAGGGTATTACCCTATGCAATGCTCATTTTGTGTTTTAGCAGTCTAGATTAAGCCCAGGTTAAATATATTTAATGTATGCCTTCCATGAATGATCAGACTGTTTACTAGTATGTCTCAGAATTGCAGTTTAAGGCTGTTGTGTTAGATCACTGTCAAGCAAGTGCAGAGTGTCATAAACCAGATGTAGTCAGAGTAATGTAACAGTCTCACTGCGTCATGACCATAGTCCAGCCTGCATTACGACTTCCTAGACTTCAGCCTACTGTGTCGTATTGTTGTTGTGTCAGACCTGCATCACACCTGCTGCATCAAGCGCTATCAAGCTCGATTGACACCTGCCACATCAGACATTCAAGACCAGGATCAGTGCATTTCATTCAGCCACCCATCCTGGATACATGCCTTCTTCCTCACAGGCCGAACATCAAAGACCCAATCCCTTTGCGATATTGGGAGACTTCTTTGAAGATGGTGTATTGGAGACATCGGCAGCAAAGGCCCAGGCCCACGCAACAAAATCTCAACAAAACTCTTGATCCTTTGTGAAGCGGCCTATATAGCTTTAGCGTAGCTCTTGCACTCTTGTGCTTTTGTATCTGCTTAGAGCCACCCTGCACCTTGTGATCTTGTAACCTTGTACTTTTTTTCATAATTAATACAATTACCTATTACGAGAGAGAGAGAGAGAGAGAGAGAGAGAGAGAGAGAGAGAGAGAGTGTGGGAGAGTGAGTGATGATGAAAAAAAAAAGAATGAGTGAGTGAGAGCAAGAGTGAGTGTGTGTGTGTTGTTTGTGCTCATAGCATAGCATGTAAATTTGTTAATTTGGAAGAATTTCATGGGACACAATAGAGAAAAACACCAAGTAAATGACACATTTTTGGTGCTCCATTATAAGGATCTACTAGAGTGCTAATTGCATTCAAGACATAGATATTAAGTCCACCTAGTCATGCATATAACCTATAGTATCTTGACAAAAAGAGATAGAAAACACCTCCTACACCATTGGGACATACTAGTATTATTACATGTATAGAAAATTCTTGGAAAAAGACTGATCTAGGGAGGGGAGGTGGGAGCTCTCCCCCTTGCCTCTTTTTTTTTCCGTAATAGGTACTTGTATTAATTACGAAAAAGTACAAGATTGCATGATTACAAGATGTAGGATGGCGTGGACACTGTTACCCGTCAAAAGTAGGCCGAATGAAATCATGGCATATCACTTGATGGACACCCCCCCTCCCCCCCCTCTTTCTCTCTCATATGGACACACAAACAAACAAAGCTTCAGTCTGTACCTAATCTAGGGCTCATTTTTTTCTATAATCTTGTAATCATTTTGATATAACTCTCTTTTTTTTTCGTAAATTGATATAACTCTCTCTCTCTCTCTCTCTCTCTCTCTCTCTCTCTCTCTACGTCGTATCTCTCTCTCTCTCTCTTTGGCGTGACGAGATGTTGGCGTGAGCGACGGGATGCTGGCGTGAAGAGACGCGTCTAGCGTGACGGACGTGTTTGGCGTGATGGACGTACCTAGTGTGATGCTGGCGTGACGAGACGTACCTGGTGTGATGGACGTGTCTGGCGTGAGCGACGGGATGCTGGCGTGACAGACGTGTTTGGCGCGAGTGATAAGAGCTGACGTGACTGTCATGTCCCTGTCCTACAAGAGGCGGCAGTCTAGTGGGAGCAACGGTAGTGACAATAGTCTGGCGGGACTGTTGTGAGTGCTGACCCGAAGGAGCTGCTCTGCAAGGTCACGTCTCTGCACAGGGAGACAACCATTGTCCTGCAAGGACACGAATGTACTTAGAATGACATGAATGCTGGCCTGTCTGCTGTGTCCTGGGTGAATGTACTGTGGCAGCAGTGACGAATGCAGACACTCTCAGATTGCACTTACTCTCTCAGACTGACATAAATGCAGGCACTGTGAATGTACTGTGGCAGCAGTGACGAATGCAGACACTCTCTCAGATTGCAGACACTCTCTCAGACTGACATGAATGCAAACTGACATGAATGCAGACACTGTGAATGTATCGTGGCAGCAGTGACGTATGCATACACTCTCTCAGACTGACATGATGTAGACGCTGTGAATGCACTGAGATTGCAGATGTACTCAGACTGATTTGAACCTTGCATGCTGTGTGGACTGAAAACTTGCGTGATCTCAGACTGACGCACATTAACATTTCATGCTACAGTCATATCTTATGATGCAGTCACATTGACAGTCTATGATATACTGTCTCTAGTTCATGCTAGAGTGATAGTTTATGTCACTGGTTTACTACTCTACTCAGACTGTAAACAGTTTTATGCTATAGCGCATACTATAATTACGATGGAAGAAACGGACAATGAAGGAATCACAAAACCAACCATGGAGACAATGTTTCATACACCGCCAAAGAACACGAGATACAAAACCTATGGGCGTAAAACCCGAGATTGGAATGTCTCTCCAGGGTCGAGTAGATATGGGAAGACATCCCGCAAAATTAATGAAACACTATATGAGGAGATGTTGACCATACTCCGTGCTGAAATACGTACCATGAGGAAGGAAATGGAAAAGGACATACAAGAGCAGGTTCGAGCTGAAATGATGGAAGAACTAAAAAAGGAGATGCAACAAACTTTGGATGCACGCATGGCAGAGAAAGACTCATTGATCTCTAATCTACAAGAAGAACTAGAGGAATGCAAAAAGAAACTGGACACACAAAAGGAACCAGAAACCACACCGGAACTACAAAAAGAAATGGATGTTTTAAAAAAGGACATGCACACCTATGCAAGTGTGGTGGAAGGCACCCAAAAGAAAATGGAGAATGTTGAGAATACTGCCAAAGAAAATGCAGAATGGATAGATGTGGCAAAAAAGAACAAAGGAATGCATGGCAACAAAGTGGAAGTCATGAATGCCACCTTGGAAGAAGAGGCAAAAAGACGGGTACGCGCACTCCATGTAAGAGTGGTTGGACTAGACGAGAAAAGCTCCCCAATTGAAGATGCTACAGCTCTTGCCACCGAAATTGGAGCTATAAATGTACCCATCATTGGGGCTTGGCGAGTCGGGAAGGCTGACACAAAAACAAAAGACCTCATCTTGAAGTTTGGAGACCTGGAAAAGAAGAGAGCCTTCCTCTCTAAGAGGATCGCTCTCAAAGGAGAAAAGATCTACTTAGATGAAGACCTCACCCCAGCCCAGTTAGCCCACAGGAGGGAAAATATGCCACGTGTTCTAGAGGCACGGAAAGCAGGTAAATGGGCTGTATACAGAGATGGAAGAGTCATCATCACAGAGAAAAGGACAGCATGACGGTGCGCGGCCTATGAGACCCTGAAGTTCACATTGTGAAATTGCAATGGCTCCCTTAAGACAGATGTAGGTTATTTTGAGGATACTTTCAAAGGTATAGACATTGCTATGTATACTGAGACACATCAATGTAAAGACAACCGTTTACCTGATGTATATGGATATAGATGGGAAAGTGTATATCGTCCTCAGCCTAGACGGCCTGGAGGGACGAGGGGATTAGGAGGTGTGGCAATTCTATTTAGAGAAGAGCTCCGAGATACAGTCCAAGTGGTACATAGAGATGTAGAGGCAAGATACATGTGGATCAGGTTACGTACAAGCAGAACTCGAGACATGTATATTGCCATATGCTATTTTCCCCCTGCATACTCTAAGTTTGCCCCTAAAGAGGCATCCCCGTATACACCACTATATGAGGACATAATGGGATACATGAGAATTGGGAATGTTCTACTAGCAGGAGACTTTAATGCACGCACAGGAAACAACCAATCTGCTTTCTTTGACACTAGTGATGAGATGTTCAGAGATATTGCATTAGATGAAGTGGGATTAGTTAGATCAGCCCAAGATAGAGAGATAACAGAATATGGAACACACCTACTGGCACTGGGAAGTGCACATGGTTTGGCCATCCTTAATGGGCTACCACAATGGCCAAGATCTAATGGCTTCACATGTTGGAATAACAAGAAAGGGTCAAGCACAGTGGACTATTTGATTGGATTACCCAACTTGCTACCTAACATAAAAAGTTTTGAAATCTTAGACAGACCAATTGGATTAGTAGCAGACCATGCTATTCTAGCTTTCACAATGCAATATGGGCATATACACGAAGCACAGTCACACATACCAAAATTACCACGCTATGATTTTGTGGAAGCGACCTCACACATATACAGCATTACTGTGCGAGATGCATTGAGGGAGCTAGACACACAGGCCTCTCTGGATGAGTTTATAGGACAGTTGACCGAGATAATACACACTTCAGCAACATACGCTTTCCCACACACTACACCGTCAGATAAACCTCCACGAGGTAATGCTCCATAGAATGGCTGGTATGATGATGAGTGCAGAGAGACACGAGCACGTTTTCAGCGAGAGCTGGCACTTGGTATATGCACACATAAGCATGCTCGAACACTCTTCAGACGGTTGGTACACAAAAAGAAGCAGGAATACCTGAGCAGACTAGAAACAGAAATGTATTCCATGTTCTTGGGGTAGGACAGCAAGAGAGCATGGAAAAAAATGCATGAGAGCCAGCCACCCCTACAAATTACTAGACCAGATGATTGGCATGGATATGCTTGCACACTCTATGATATCCCTGGCCAAGAGCCTATGCCACTCCCCTCAACCTCAAGGCCAGCAAATTGCAGATTTTTCACAGAAAAAAAAGTGAGGAATGCCATATGGAAGCTGAAAAATGGAAGAGCCCAAGACCATGAGGGTTTAGTGGCTGAACACTTCATGCATGCCTGTGATATTCTGGCACCAACGCTGGCTCACATCTTTAATAGGGCAGTTTATGAGGGATTTCCAACCTGTTGGTCAGACCATATTATTGTGCCGCTCTTTAAGAGTGGAGACCCCGTGCTACCTAGTAACTACTGAACTATCATGATTGGACACATGCTGGCCAAGATATATGGCTCTATCGTGGAACAAGCGTTGAGTGAATGGGCTGAGATGCATGGCCTGAGGTCAAAAGGCCAGGTTGGCTTCAGGAGGGGATATACAACTCTAGACCATATCTTTACGTTGAGGGCAATCATTGAAGAAGGCAAGGCATTCAAGAAAAAAAACTATTGCTGTTTTGTGGACTTTCGCAAGGCCTTTGACACAGTGCCATGTGCTAGACTCATGAAAAGAATGCAAAACATTGATGTGCCTGTAGAGATACAGTGGAGTATCTATGCCCTGTATGAGACAGTGACCTGACAGGCAGAGTACAAACACCTGAGGGCATCTCAGATACAGTCAATAGCACCATTGGGGTGAAACAAGGCTGTCAACTTTCACCGACACTTTTTGGGCTGTATATAGATGAAATTTCAGAATATGTGGATAGGACGGGTGGGGCCGGAGCCAGCCTAGCTGGAGTGCTGATACCATTACTGCTTTATGCCGATGATATTGTACTTATATCTGACTCACCTGAGGGACTAAATAGACACTTGGATGCATTATCAGCTTTTTGCAGAGATAGAGATCTTAAGGTGAACCTTGGGAAAACTAAAGTTATGGTATTTAACACTTCAGCTGCTTGGGCGACAAGAGCTGAGCACCAGTTTACTTTTGACGGAGAGCCAGTGGAGATGGTTAGGCAGTATGTTTATTTGGGGGTCACATTGAAGGGACCACAGTTCTCTTGGAGAGAGACATCAGAGGCTCGTTTGGCAAAAGCATATGCAGTCTTAGGTGCATTGGAGAGGCAATGTGCTCACATACAATTTCATGAGCTGCGCACCAAACTGTGGCTTTTTGACACCTTGATTACACCCACACTCCTATATGGGACAGCTATTTGGGGTCCGAGTCTGTTTCACACGAGGAGACAGCCTTTGGGAGACCAGGATGGACCAGAGAAGGAATACTATGATGGATGGGAGCATATGGAAAGACCACTGGTCATGATGATCTCACGCATGATATGAGCGAAGAGCTCGACCCCACATGAGATTATTAGAGCTGAGTTGGGGGCATCACCCATGGTGGCTGAGGCCTTGGTTCAGGCAGTGACTTTTATACATAGACTATGGGAGCTCCCCCAAGATAGATACCCACGGCTAGCCCTGGCCTCTTCTAGACAACTAGCAGCAGACGGTGACAGACACTGTTGGTATGCTCAGATGAGTACATGGATGCGTCTACATGGTCTGCAGATTGACAGACTACCCCCCTTTGACTATAGCCTGGATTGCCCTACACTTGACCTAAGCCGATCAGAGCTAAACCATGCGATCAGAGCAGACATACTGAAGTTAGATACGGAGAAGACCTGGATCCGATCCCCCTCGCCCCATGGCACGAGGATGGCACACTACCAGACCCACTTCCTCCAGGTATATGAGGATGGTTTCATCACCCGACCCAATTACATGGACACACAGCTGCCTCATGGACTATGCACAGTTATTGGTCAGATCCGCACCTCATCCCACTGCCTGAGGATTGAGACAGGCAGATGGGAGGGTATACAGACACAAGAACGCATATGCCCACTATGCGACAGAGAGCCAGAGACAGAGGAACACTACATCTGCCGATGCACTGTATATTACGACATACGAGGTAGATACCACTGTCTGTTTCGAGAGGGTTTTTGACCCTTGAGACGGATCATGCAGTATGAGGATCAGAGATGATTGGGATTTTTCCTCTTGGAGCTCCAGAGGCGCAGAGCAACAATTCTACGGAGTAGGAGGTCCCCACAGCTTGGCTCACATAGACAGAGAGCAGTCACTGACTTTTTCATCGATACACGACAGAGTATGGCAGATACCACTACTACTGCCACACAGCCTACAGGAGTACATCATCATTGGACCTCATCTTCTGTAGGTGTCCCTTTGGATAGAGCAGTGGCACTTAGCCGGTCTAGGCGCCCACGTCCACCCGGACGAAGGCCTAGGCATCCACACCATAGACAAATTAAAGCCATCATTGAGCGCCACAGGAGACAGATGCCAAGACGCTCAGCCATGCAAAGATATACCTCCCTAGAGAACATACATATCATTGATGGAGAGTTTTCCTTTCTCTACTCTCACTTTCAGATCACTGACATGTTTCCCTTTTATGGGACACTATTTCATTTCCTTTTCAGTCTTATAGGCATGTTTTTCATCTTTTTTCTCGTTCCAGATGAGAAACACACCATCATTGTATGTACTGCTTTGGTCTCATAGGCCACATTGGCCTTTTAGAGACGTTAATATACTCTCTCTCTCTCTCTCTCTCTCTCTCTATTCATAATAGGTAATTGTATTAATTACAAAAAAAAGTACAAGATTACACGATTTCATGATGTAGTATGGCTTGTGGCCATCGTGCATAAACTTGCTTTACAGAAGACGCATAACTGAAAGAGTACAAAATTCATGGCAAAGAAGCAACAGAGATTGCTGTATGCCAAGGGACTAAGTCCTCCATGGAAAGGAGATTAGTGTGCTGAATGGCAAAGCTGCCAATGTAGAAGACCTTTCAACTTGGCAAGTGAGTTTACACCCCAAATGCAGAAGTAAAAACAAAAGCATTTCGAGTTGTCCTATTGTACCAACAACCCCAAAAATGAAGAGATGGAAATAGAATCTTCATATGTGGTTGTGCCGGAGAAGGGTATTTGGGCTGAGCAAAGACCCAATCAAAGGGGCACATGTAAAGAAAAATACCCTAACACAGAAACATAAACGGAAACCGTATGACAAAGCACAGACTGATAAAAAGAACATAGTTAGGGTTAGGGTTAGAGTAACTTAGAGACAATGAACACAGTGAATAAATGAAATGATATGACTACTAATAATACGATGCTCATGCAACAAACACACTATGCAGTGAATGAATATTGAACCTCAAACTCCTGTATCTCTAGGATTAGGGCAAGGGTAATGAGCTGGAGAGTGTGTCGTTCTCCGAACGGATCCCGAATCGCAGCAAGGCAGCCTTCGGATGTCGAACAGTAGCAAACGCAGCAGTGAGAAGTTGGATCTGATGCAGACAGCAGTGAGGAGAGAGAAAAAACTAAAAATGGAGTCTGCAGGAGAGAGAAAGACTGAAAACGCAAGTAGGACACCCTGCAGGAGGGAGAAAGACTAAAAACGGAGCCTGCAGGAGAGAGAGAGACTGAAAACGCAAGCAGGACAACCTGCATAAGAGAGAAAGATTGCAGCGACTGCAGACAGGAGAGAGAAAACTGTCAGGGCAGTAGCTGGAGCCTGCAAACGCAGCAGTTTGCTGGCGTGGCAGGCTGTACGACAGTAGTGCAGATGAATAACAGTCAGTCTCCAGGCAGAAACAGCAGCAATCAGCGTGTGGAGGGCTGGAAACGGGCGCCAGACTGTAGGGAACAGTGATGGACAGCAAGGGTTGAGATGTCCTCCATGACCGGGGTGTGGGCAGCAAGTTGGTAACACCTAAAACCTGCAAAAACGAGATTGTGTAAGAGTGGAGGGCTGGCTGCCAATTTATAGAAAATTAGGGTTCTAGATCCTCTCCCACTTAACTTTCTCGATCCCCTCCCTGTTTTAGGGATTTGGCTAAAATAAGCCTAAAATAATCATGTTTTGGGGTTGTTTAAGTGGCTAAGTGCATTTCTTAGCACAATACCCCCTCTTAGGTCCAAAATAGGGTGAGAAAAGTAGGGCAGCCTAAATTGTGATTTACCCCAAGGCGTCCCACCCCAAAGTAGCCAGGGCATCGGACAAAAGGTGCACGTCGGTTGCCCAGTGGCCTACCAAGATTACAGAGGCGATGGATATCTTACCAAAGGAGCCCAAGTGATCACCCCAGAGAGGTTAGGGCATCGGACCAAGGGTGCGCGTCGGCTGCCCAAGGGCCTACCAAGGCCTACAAAGGTGGATGGAATCAACAATGGACTTGTTTGTTTTGTTTTGTTTTTTTTTTAAAAGTGTTTTGAAAATACATAAAGTAATATAGGGGCAGCGGCCGATTAAGTGACACATAGGAAAAGATAAAAAGAGTTTTAAACCCAAGTTATTCACAAAACTAGCAAGCCAATCCCTCGCATTGAGGAGGATAAGTGCCTAAGGATGATAAAAGTGAGTGTATGTGTCAATCATGTGTTGAATATGTGAGAGGAAAAAAAAAAACGGTGGGCTTGGCAAGACAAGCAAAGCAAGCAAGCAAGCAAGGGTAGGGAAACTGCCTTTAGGAGAAATGCCATGTATTATGCTATGAATATGGTGGATCCTAGAGTTGACCACTCCAAAAGACCGAAAAGGGATAAATGTGCACAGATGCATGTTGACATGAACAGAATGCCAATGCATAGGGTAATGCAAAGGGAGATACAAGATGTCATGCTCATCCAATATGTTGTGCAACGGTGCCACTGGGACAGTGCCCTCGTAGGGAAAGTGTTCACTTGTCCAAGTGCCCTTTAACAATCAAGTCATCCTGATAGTGCGGATGACGTTGCATCATCACTGTCACGATCAAGAGTAGGAGCCGCCCCCTAACAAACTGGAAGGGAAAGCAAGAGGGAAACACCCTCTCCCCGTCAAGCTGAAGAAGTAGGGGAGGGTGTATCCAAGCCGATCTTGAGTAGCAGGTATTGAAGAACCAGCTGCTTGACCGCTTTGGTCAAGATATCTACAAAATTATCTGATGAAGGCACAAACTCTAGGCGAATAGTATCTAGCTCGACCTACTCTCTGCAAAAGTGGAAGTGGACTCCCACATGCCGTGTCCATGGTGTGATGATCGGATTGCCCGCAAGGGAAATGACACTCTGGTTGTCATAGTAGACAACTGTGGGAGTGTCACATAAAAAATGAAGCGCCGCCAGTAAACTCCTCAGATAGATGGCCTTGGTGGTGCCATCAAAGAGAGCCCGGTACTCACCCTCGGCTGTGGAAGCCGCCACCGTCTCTTGCTTACGGCTGGACCAAGAAATGGGAGCCGTGCCCAAGGTAAAGAGGTAGCCGCCATGGGAACGTCGGGTGTCAGGATCTCCTGCCCAATCGGAATTAGTGTAACCCTACAAACATAAACCAGAACCATATATCAAGCCATAAGAAAAAGTACACCGCAAATAACGCAACACACAAAGACATGCAATCCAATGTGACATCCTAGGTGCTGTGAAATACTGACTGAGTATGCTAACTGAGTAAGCTAAATCAGGCCTAGTGTGAATTAACCAAAGAAGTTTTCCTACAACAGAACGATAGGTGTGTGCATCGAAGGGCTGTCCTAGGGTATTCTTCGACAAGTGGACAGTAGGATCAAGAGGCGTGGCCACTGACCGTGTCTGATCCGAAGTGGTGAGCTTACCTATCTTGTCATCAGGCGTATGTGTGTATGCATGACACCCGAAAACTCTGAAGTGGGAAATAGTAGACCAAGAGCCAAAAAATGCCTCATACGGGGTCTTCTGAGGAAGGGGCACTGGTTGAGGATATACACCAAAGTGGTAACAGTGTCGACCCAAAGCCGTTGAGGAAGCTGTGCTGCGAACAGCATAGAGTGTGCCATTTCCATGACTGTGCGGTTCCTACGCTCTATGACTCCATTCTGAGAGGGGGAGTTGGTAGGGGTGAGCTGGCGAGAAATGCCATGCTTCTGTAGAAACTCGGAAACTCGTGGGAGATAAACTCACCACCGCTATGACTCCTCATGTACCCAACAAGACGGCCAGTCTGGTTATGAACCAACAGCACCCAAGCAGAAAAATATGTGAAAGCATCTGACTTATGCTTGAGGAAGTACACCCACGTGTATCGAGAATGACCATCCACTATCAAAAAGAAGTATAGTGCGCCGTTCAAAGCAGCAGTGGATGTCGGTCCACAAAGATCAACGTGAATTAATCTAACAGGCTCCTGAGCTCTATGTGTAGACTGCTGAGGAAATGGGTTACGGTGCTGCTTCCCGAGCTGATAAGCTTTACAGACATCTCGAGCTAGCTTTAGGCGTGAAAGGCCCTCAACCAGCTCACAGCATGATAACTCATAAAGTGAGTCATAACCAAGATACCCTAAGCGAAAATGCCAAAGACGCTCATTGTGTGTAGGCTCCTGAGATGTGGCTAAGGCCTGGAAGCTATGGAACACGGAGCCTTCGGCGGTGACCTGATCGTCAGAGGACTTGGGAGTCCCTGTAGTGGAGAATTCAATGAGAAGATGTCGATACTCAGCCAACTTGACTTTCAAGTCATTCTAGTCAGTGATTTTGAAAAGCTGAAGCTCATGGTCAAGATTAATACGACGGGTCCTATCTTGAGCCGCATAGCGGTCAGTCAAATGTGCCCATCGCTCTGACGTTAAGTCAAAATGCTGAAGCTGAGAATGAAACTTTGGCAATAAGCCCTGCGTTAGCTTGACAATAGAGGAGGCATTCCTAGCCTTCCATGAGCGGACGTTCTCGTATGGAAAAAATGCGAGATCGGGTTGGGGTTCCAATCCTTGCACTAGATCCCATAGGTTCTGTGAATCAAGGACATGTCTCATCGAATTCAACCAAGTAGTAAAGTTTGACCCATTAAAACAAGTCTTGTCATTAAATGCATTTTTGGCAGAATATCAGCTAGAACCATGAGGTGTCGGGTGGGTGGAGTAAGATGATGGTGCGAAAGATGCTGGAGGTGAGTGTTTGATAAGAGTAAGGAGGGGGAAGAGGTGGGTAGGCAGAAGTAGGCTGTGAGTGTCCAATGAGTGCCGATTGATACGGAGGCACTGGAACATGAATGTTTCCATAAGGTGCCGGTGTAGGTGGAGGCATTGGGACACAGTAGCCTTGTCCAAAGTAAGGCTAGGACACAATATTATGACCAGAAGGTCCACTAGGCAATGCCATGGAGGCAAACTATGGAGGCAATTGATCCACACTAGGGAGAGACTGAGTGGGATACCCAGGCTGCAATGATCCCGAAAGTGTGTATGAGGTAGGTGGAACACCACTCGGCTGAGGAAAGGACGAGGTCCTAAAGGATGTGCCTATGTTTCCATAACCCCCCGGAGTGATGTGCCGTGCGACATGAGGTATCTGAAATGGAAATGTAAATGATGTAAATGGAAGTGGTGAAGCAGGAAAGAAATTGGTGGGATGGGTGGGTTTTGAAAGTGAGGTGTATGAGGTGTAAATTCTTTTGTTCATTTTTATTATTTAAAGACTAAAAATGAAACTGTGAAGATGATGATACGCCATGTAATGAAGTGAAAGCAACATCAAATTTAATCTGATTATGTGAAGTAGACAGAAAAGAAGGAAGGACAGAAGAAGAGTTACCTGGCTTTTTCTTATAATCCTTGCGACGTGTGTTAACATACAAGAATTGGTCCTCTAGAGGACCTTTTCCATATCAACAGACTGGACTCTTTCTTCCACATGATCTCTACCAGTATATTGCAAAACAGAAGAGGTAAAAGAAGAAGGCACAAAAGACGAATCAAAAGTACCTTGCACTGGAGAGGACAGAAGAGTCTGAAAAAATGGAACATACTCCGGATCTTGCTCTCCAAGAGGGGGGCCCATCCCTGATGGAGGTCTCGACGGCCTTGCAATATCATTAGACTTACGCGCAACATCTGAAGAGTGAAATCCATACATACCTTCATTTAGAAGCTTTTCTTGAATGGCAATCCTTCGGTCGAGCTCCTCAATCTTCTTTTGTCGATAGGCTATGATCAGTTTATATTCCACAGAGGTCAGCTTGCCTATCTTTTCTTCCTTGTACTCAGATGTTTCTCCCACCATATCGGAACTTTGTGGAGCAAGCTGATCGGCCCACTCTCGCTTGGTTCTCGGCATAGGCTGATCTGGAGATTGAATCGGTGTTGATGTGTTCGAAGTCATTTGAATCTACTGTTGTTCTTGCTTCTTGCAAAGAGCTTTCAGATCAAAGGTCTAGGTTTCTCAGAGAGTACCAGACTTTGACACCATGTAAAGAAAAATACCCTAATACAGAAATATAAACAGAAACCGTGCGACAAAGCACAGACTGATAAAAAGAACTCAATTAGGGTTAGGGTTAGAGTAACTCAGAGATAATGAACACAGTGAACAAATGAAATGATATGACTACTAATAATACGATGCTCATGCAGCAAACACACTATGCAGTGAATGAATATTGAACCTCGAACTCCTGTATCTCTAGGATCAGGGCAGGGATAATGAGCTGGAGAGTGTGTCGTACTCCGAACGGATTCCGAATTGCAGCAAGGCAGCCTCCGGATGTCGAACACCAGCAGACATACTAGTGAGAAGCTAGATTTGATGCAGTCAGCAGTGAGGAGAGAGAAAAACTAAAAACAGGGGTTGTAGGAGAGAGAAAGACTAAAAACGGAGCCTGCAGGAGAGAGAAAGACTAAAAACGCAGGCAGGACAGCTTGTAAGAGAAAGAAAGACTAAAAACGGAGCCTGCATGAGAGAGAAAGGCTGAAAACACAAGCAGGACAGCCTGCAGGAGAGAGAAAGATTGCAGCGACTGCAGACAGGAGAGAGAAAACTGTCAGGGCAATAGTTGGAGGCTGCAAACGCAGCAGTTTGCTGGCGTGGCAAGCTGTACGACAGCAGTGTAGATGAACAGTAGTCAGTCGCTAGGTAGAAACAACAGTATTCAGTGTGTGGAGGGCTGGAAACAGGCGCTAGACTATAGGGAACAGTGATGGACAGCAAGGGCTGAGATGTCTTTCGTGACCGAGGTGTGGGCAGCAAGCTGGTAACACCTGAAACCTGCAAAAACTAGATTGTGTAAGAGTGGAGGGCTGACTGCCAATTTATAGAAAATTAGGGTTCTAGATCCTCTCCCATTTAACTTTCTCGATCCGCTCCTTGTTTTAGGATTTTGGCTAAAATAAGCCTAAAATAAGCATGTTTTGGGGTTGTAAGTGGCTAAGTGCATTTCTTAGCACAACAGCACAATGACATGTCAACCACATCTTGCCGAATAGTAGATAACAAGGACCGGATTTCCCATGCTAAGGGTACGAAAGAAAATGATGGCAAGAAGTTTCCATAGTGTTGTTAAGGTAGAAAAAACAAGCATAATTTGAAATGCGGCAATTTGCAAGTGTTGCGGCGAGAAGTAGCCCACCAACCATGACATGCCAAAGGAAGGCTTCACTTTTGTATGGCATCTTATTGAACCAACCCTCCATGATAGTCATTTTTCACCAATGCCGACATTTGTGCATGCCTCAGATAATGACAGCACGTATATAGCTTGCTATGACAGCCTAATGTACATCTGTTAGAAGTGGATGCAGCAATGGAATCATAAACAGATGCTATAATAAACTGCTGAACACATGGACAAAAGAGCAAGAAAGAGAAAACACAAAAGAACATTGCAAAGAAGAGAACTTAAAAAGAATGCTTGCAAAATAGAATCCATATACCAAACATGAGAATGACATATGCAACAGTGAGTCATTGGCTTGTAGGCACTGGCACTAGCTCCCTCTCTCCACCATAGAACATGTAGTTGATGATATAACTGATTGAGGAGGGAGCCTGGTATAAATAGGACAAAAATATGCAGCAATATGCTGTAACACTGTTTCTGTCCCCAAGACAACCATTGAATAATCACCATCCAATAAAGAGTTTGCTTTTCCTTCATTTGCATGCACAGTTATTCATGAGATTGTTAGCATATGCAATCATATACTGAAAAGATTCATTTGTCTATGAGTGGGGAATACACACACCTTGCTGAATCATCTTGAGAGCACCCAAAATTGGAGGATCAATCGTCAGCTTCTTGCGGCATTTACAACCCATCTCATCTCCTTTTATTGGCTCATGAAAATCCTTGGCCAAAGTCTCAATATTAGAGTCCACCAATTCTTTATCTCACCTTCTCAAATTCGCTAATCAAGAAAATCCATATCTACACCACAAGTCTCCTGCATATCCATGCCCAAAGCAACCCAAAACAAACCACACTCAAGAAGAACTCAAGCTGACCTGAAGCTGTAACCATTTCATGAAATGCAGAATTGCAAAAACTCCAGCTGGCTGTTGCAAAGATGCCTCCAAAGCAGAAGTGTGCTGATGTGATTGTGCACGAACCCTAGGCAGCAGACAAACTCGAAGCAGGTGTAAATGGTCGATGCTATCATTACATGCAGGACAACTGTGCAGCCAAAACAGGTGCATAGCAGCTGGAAATCCCACACAGCAGGTCTAGCACAGATGAGAGAGAGAGAGAGAGAGAGAGAGAGAGAGAGAGAGAGAGTGGTGGGGGGGGGGTGTGCAGAGTTGTCAATGCAGGTCCACATCAGTGCAGGTCTGGCTCTCTCTCTCTCTCTCTCTCTGTGCTCTCCAACATTTCTCTCTAGTCAACACCTCTCTTATGCCTCAACATTCTCTTCATACTTTTCTAGACTTGCATTTCCCTCTGGACTTCGGTATTTTTCTCTAGACTTCCCTCTGGACTTCAGCATTTCTCTCTGGATCTCTCTCTCCTTAGAGATTCTCCATGCATCTCTCTAGCATCTCTAGCATTTCATTTTGCATTGCTCCCTGAACTTCCATTTCAATGTAGTCTTCTGCAGGTCCTCCAAACTTCCATTTTTGTGCATTTATATATTCCTTGTAGACTTCCCTGCAGATTTGCAAGACATACTTGGTGCTTTTTGTAGACTGCCCTCTCTGCAAGCTTAATGGAGTTCCTCTGTGGAGCATTTCCACGGCATTTGCAAACATATTTTTCTAGCATTTCCAAAGACATTTTTGTAGCATTCTAGAGACTTTGTGGCTATGAGAGGTAAGAGAATGCATAGAGATCACAGCTCAAGCTCAGCTAAGAGTACAGTTGACAGTGAAGACAGTGTGTGTGAGTGAAGGCACGATACCCAATGCAATGATTTGAAGAGTGTGTAATGCAAGTACAAAGTACAACCCTTAAACCTTAGGGTTGCTAGAGTGTGTTCACACCCGAAGCCAAACTTTGTAACACAAGCACACAAAATAAAAGATGATACATCTAGGGGAAAAAACCTCTCGTAAGGAGAGTAAAAAGTGCCCCAGTGTCCTATTGAGGATCACCGACACTCCTCTGAGAGAGTAGGTGTGAGTCAAACCCAACAAACCTCCTTGGAGTGAAAAGGAGATCAAATTTAAAGCATTGCGGAATGCTTCAAATTTGTCACGAGGAAGAGCTTTGGTGAAGATGTCTGTCACATTACTGGTGGTAGGACACTAGACAAGACTGATATCACTTGCATGTAGCCTCTCTTTGACAAAGTGATAGTAGATCTCTATGTGTTTCATATGTGCATGAAACACTGGGTTTCGTGCCATTACAATGGCACTTTGACTATTAGAGAACAAAGGAGTAGACTCCGTGATAGATATATCTAAATCAGCCAAGAAGTGTCTAAGCCATATGCATTCAACTATGGTAGTGAAAGCTGCCTTGTATTTAGCTTCACATGACGATATGGCAACAATGGATTGTTTCTTGCTAAGCCAAGAGATGCAAGATGAGCAAAGAAAGAAACAATTACCACTAGTGGAGTGTCGAGAATCAAAGTCACCGACCCAAACTGAATCATTATAAGCATGTAGTTGTAGTGGCCCCCTCTTGGCATAAAGCAATCCAAGAGTCCTAGCAAGGTAGTAATAAAAAACAGACTTGACAGCTTGCCAATATGACATGTGTGGCTAGTGCATATATATGCTCAGGGCTGAAACTGCAAATTGAATGTTTGGCATTGTGTTGCATAAGTAAATGAGACATCCAACTGTTGGAGTAGACGTATAGATATCAAGCAAATCATTGTCATCATGCCAGGACAACTTGAGTTCAAATTCCATTCATATACAAACTAGCTTCCAATCTTGTAAGCCAAGCCTCTCAAGAAGTCTACCAATATATCTAGATTGTAAAAATCCAATGCCTCTAGCATCATGAACTCACTCAATACCCACGTAATAGTGCAAAGGCTCCAAATCTGACATCTCAAAAGTAAGTTGCAAATTTTGTTTGAATGTTGTGATCAACATGTGTCCCTGTAAGCAGAAGATCATAGACTTAAAGACATATGACTAGAAAGGATTCCCCCTCCTTTACGTTAAGGGTAGACTTTGATGAGTTGTTTATGAATCCCTGGCGGAGTAAAAAGGCATCAATCTTTGCATACTAAGCTCGAGGAGCTTGCTTCAAACCATACAAAGCCTTTTTCATCTTGCACACCAAGTGTTCAGATCCCACAATTGCAAAACCAATGGGCTGCTGTACATACACTTCTTCTTGAAGTTACCCATGTAAAAATGCAGTCTTTATATCAAGCTAGTGCCCATTCATAATGGGTAGCCAAAGCAACCATAGACCGAATGTTAGTTATGCGGGATATAGGAGCAAATGTCTCCTTATAGTCAATGCCTTTCTTTTGTGAGTAGCCTTTTGCCACAAGACTGACCTTATATTTGTCAATGGATCCATCTGCTTCCTTTTCAGCTTATAGACAGACTTTGTACCAATGGCTTTCTTCCCAACAAGCAAGGACACTAAATCCCATGTTTGCTTCTTTATAATAGAATCAAACTCAGCTTGCATTGCTGCCATCCAATGCACACTATATTGTGCATCCTCAAAACATTCAGGCTTCTCATGTGTACCATCATGCATATGAGCTTGCCTTCTAGTACGATCAGCAATAGTAGCATCCAAATGACTATCTTTCATATTCTATAAATACCATCCACGCTTCTACATAGGTTCTTAATTGTGTGTAAGCTCTTATTGAACTTCAAATTCAGCACCTTGCTGAATATTCAGATCAGCTATAGGCTGATTTTTTGCATTACCCAATGAAGCAGTTGGCTGAACATTAAGTTCACTTGTTGAAGCTCCAGTTGTATCACCAAAAGAAATGGGTAGCAGCCCTTCAAAATATCATTGGCAGCTTGATATGTATCAAAATCAGTAAGGAATAATTATGATGTTTCATCGAAAATCACATCCCTACTGATAAATACCTTCTTAGAGACAAGATCATATAATCTATATCCTTTGCTCTCACTGCTGTACCCCACAAAAATGCATTTAATAGTCTTGTTGTCCAACTTTTCTAAGTACCTTGGGAATATGTGCATACACAAGACATCCAAAAGTACAAAAATGTCCAACAAAAGGTTTGCGGCTACTCCAAGCCTCAAAAGGCTTAGATATTCTTTAATGCCTTGGTGGGGCACCTGTCCAAATCATGGCCAGCACACATAACTGCTTCCATCCAAAAACTTTAATAGTCTTGTTGTCCAACTTTTCTAAGTACCTTGGGAATATGTGCATACGCAAGACATCCAAAAGTACAAAAATGTCCAATAAAAGGTTTGCGGCTACTCCAAGCCTCAAAAGGCTTAGATATTCTTTAATGCCTTGGTGGGGCACCTGTCCAAATCATGGCCAGCACACATAACTGCTTCCATCCAAAAACTATGTGGTAGGCTCTTTGCTTTAAGCATACATTTGGGGCCATCTCCATGAGTGACTGATTTTTCCTTTTTGCAACCCCATTCTACTATGGATTATAAGCAGTAGTATACTAATGGACAATGCCTTTCTGCTTCAAAAAAGAATTCAGCATAGAAGATATGTATTCCCTCCCTCAGTCCGGAACAAAGAGTCTTAATCTTGTAGCTAGATTGATTTTCAGCAAGTGATACAAAAGTCAAAAAAGCATAATACACTTTTTTCACCATAGAGTAGACCCAACTAGGAAATGAAAAACGATACATTTTTCCCAAAATGTGCCCCTCGTATATATGCTCAATAGGTCTCTCCAAGAGAGGTAAACCATCAAGTATCTGTGTACGTTGCATAAGTATCAAGCTATCATAGTTTACATTCCCTATGTGAGCATGCCATAACTCCTCCTGTAACATAGCAAGAGTAAGAGTGGACGCTAAATATATTGACTGATCAACTGAAAGAGCATTTAACTCATATAACCCATGATATAGAGTGCCAATCAAGACCAAAGTCGTGTTTCTTATCTCACACCATGTATCTATCATCATCAAAGGTGACCTGTAAACCACACCATGCCAAAGAAGAAATAGATAACAAATTATTCTTTATACTTGGCACAAATAATGCAACCTACAAGCAGAGAATAGAGCCATCAATGGTTGTCAACACAATCTTTCCAATGCCTCTAACAAGATATGATGCATAGTTGGCACACTGCACACACTTGCCAACAGGAGTTGCAATAACAAAGGAAAACAAATCCTTGCGGAATGTGATATGCCTAGAAACACCATTGTCAAAGAACCATATGCTCGTATCCTTAGTAGAGCTAAATGCTCTATCAGCCTAAGAAGAGTCATAACTGCACGTATAGAAACAATAGTCCCTGTCTGCAACAAAATACGCGGACTCAGTAGCAGTGGAAGGTGCATCAGAAACAAACATCAATGACTCTTTCTCCTTGGCTATGCGTTTTCAATATTCTGTGATGTAGTGTCTTGGCTTCTTGCAATAGTGGCACTTGTCCTTCTTGGCTTGCGTGTCCCCTTGTTTCTTGTGCTCTGTGAAGTACTTGAAGTCTTAGAGTTCTGTGGAGCAATTTTTAGCTTGGCTGCCCTTGCCCTTCTGCCTTGCCATAAAATCATGCTCGGAGGCTATAACATCCACCCCACTGTTTAATCAACTCAAGGAAAGTAAGTGGCCGTGGAAAAATCCTCATGGTGAGGTTTAAGGCCGTATGAAAAAAATAATATAAGAGGGCAATAATGAATTCAAAGTAGTAGATATCAATTGTGCATTTGAGTAATAATCATCTACATTCATAAGCTACTCACGCAAGTCCTAAATTTTATTTAGATGATCCTGTTAAGAATCACTCTCATCCATTTCATAGTCTCAAGCTCGTTCTTTAAGAAAGAGATGCGTGTCTCATTCTTTCTAGCAAACATTTGCTCTAAGGTCAGCCATGCTTTTTGTGAAGAAGCTGTAAATCGAATGTGTAGAATGATGGACCGTTGAACTGTGAATGCAATCACTGACAAAGCCTAAGCATCCAGTGTGTCCCATGCATTTTGTGCTACTGATCTTTGGGGAAGTGGCTGAGCTGGAGTGGATTGAACAGGCTGAGTGAGCTGAGTTGCCCTTTGTCTACATTCTCTTGAGAGAGGTGTAGATGGAGCCACAACTCTAGTCTAACTTCTTTACTACTGACATAATCCCAAAGATTCTTTGTAATCAGCACATTCTTCATCATAAAAGACAATAGAGAATAGTTATTGCCATCCAACCTATCCTCCTTGGACATATATGTAAATACATCACCTCCCTAATTGGCCATGTTGAATGTCACTAACCAAGGAATAAAGGAGCTGTCATGAGGACATGTATTTTTGAAATCTCACTTAACATGTGGATTAATTTTTAATCACATGGTTAAGTAAATGTTGCACATGTACTGTGTAACTGGGCTTAGAGTAAATTTACGAGCCCGAGACTCGAGGAAATCACGTGATGTCTAAGGTTAAAGTTGCTATAAGTTATATCGCACAGGTACTTGGTGGTATCTAGTGTCAGTTGTTGGCCTAGGTCATTCATTTGGTTATAAGTGTTAATTGGTGACACTAGAAAAGTTGTATTTAATGGTACCTAACGCCGATCTTATGGTCAAAGACTGCACAGAGACATTCGGGAAGGAATGGAAGTTGTTTAGCCAGTTTAATTATTAGCCAGTCAAATTATTTTTCAGGGCATCGAAATTTAATAATTGGCAAGTTAGATTATTTTTCAGGGCAGCGAAATAATTTTATTGGCCAGTCGAATTATTTTTTAGGGCATTGAAATTTAATAATTGGCCAGCTAGATTATTTTTCAAGGCATTGAAATAATTATTTAATTGGCCAGGTAACTTTCATTCCCGAGTGTCTCTACGCCATCTTTGACCATCAGATTGGTGTTAGATACCATTAAATGCCACTTCTCTAGTGCCACCAATTGACACTTATGGCCAAATGAATGACCTAGGCCAATAATCGGCACTAGATACCACCAAGTACATGTGCGGCATAACTTATAGCAACTTTTGTCTTTGACATCCCATGATTTCCTCGGGTCATGGACTCGTAAATTTACTCTATTCCTAGCTACACCTTACATGTGCAACATTTACCTAACCACATGATTAAAAATTAATCCACATATTAAGTGAGGTTTCAAAAATACATATCCTTATGACATGACAGGAGCAATTCTTCAAGCTGGACCAACTTGAAAATCTCAAAATTTCCAAAAAGTACAGCAAACATTTTGTTGTAATTAGCAAAGCTAATCACACTCTATTAAAAACTGTACGAAGTACATGCTGTCCAAGGTGCAAATAGTGCTCAGCAGCACTATAAATGCAAAAGCCCCAAAGTTTCATGTCCCAAAATGCACAAATTCAGTCTATTCTAAATGATCACTCATATAGATTTGCCAATCTCCAAGTTGATAACAAAAGCCCCAAAATTTCATATAATCTCTGAGAGAAATGTGTGTCCCAAACACTTGCAAGAGTAGAGAGATGCTCCATGGGCACAAGCCCTTTCCAGTGAATGAGACCTAAATTAAAAAATGAGAATTTTTTTTTCTTTTACCTCCTTGAATTTCGTAGCTAGAGATCGAACTGGACTAGCGGGCAAATCAGGCGGGCACTAATGGAGCTCGGTTCACACGACAGGGGCGGAGCTGGTCGTGCAGGCGGCGCTTAGCTAGAGCAGGCGGAAGCGCAGTCAAGTAGACCAGGGGCCAGGCAGGCAGTGCAATTGGAGGTAGACACAGGGATTTGGCGTAGGGGGCGGCCGCCTGTAGTGCTGCAGCGCTGGCAGGTGCCTGTGGTGGCGGCACCCAGGACAGAGGTGTTGCCCAGATTGGCGACACGCACAGGGAACTGGGGCGGCTATCACCTAGGCAGCTGGCGGACAAGGTCTGATGGGCGCAGGCCAGAATGGTTGGTGTTGGCGAGCTGAGGACGGGCAGGAGCTACCGTAGACACCTGGGGACTGTGGAGAGGTGATAGCTGAGAGGTGGTGGCTTAGCTAGCCGTTGCCACGAGCTGAGCTGAGCAAAGAGCTGGCTCTGATACCAAATGTAAGAGGCGAGACAATGCACAGAGATGGAAGCTCAAGCACAGCTGAGAGTACAGTTGACAGTAAAGATGGCGAGTGTGAGTGTAGGCACGACACCCAATGCAATAATCTAAAGAGTGTATAATGCAAGTACAAAGTATAACCCTTAAACCTTAGGGTTGCTAGAGCATGTTCACACCTGAAAGGTGTAAAACACAATAAGTACCCAAATTGTGTCACACAAGCACACAAAATAAAAGATGATAAATTTGGGGATCTCGTAAGGAGAGTAAAAAGTGCCCCAATGTCCTACCGAGGATCACCGCACTCCTCTGTCCCAAACTGTGTAACACAAGCATATAAAATAAAAGAGAAAAAATTTGGGGGGAAATAGCTCTCGTAAGGAGAGAAAAAAGTGCCCAATGTTTTACCGAGGATCATTGACACTCCTTTGTGAGTGTAGGCGTGAGTCAAACCCAATAGTGGCTGTGTAGCAGAGCGAGCATAGTGCTACAAGGAAACCACCTGCCACACACCCACACACACCCCACCCATCTATGCTACACTGTCCAGAAGTAGAAGGTCTTGCAGTGGTGTTGGGAAGAGATCATGGATCAAAAGCCATGAAAGAGCTCTGAGTTAAGAGTTTGTGGCAAAGTTTGGAGGATTTCTCTTTCATTGAATATATTCATCTGAACCGAGAGCTTTCCCAATGTGAGGATCAGACAAATGCAAGGCCTTGGATTCTGAAGAATATTCCACCAAGATGAGTAATTCAGATCTGGGTATGAGCTTCCCCTACTTATCAACCGAAATATGCATGTAAGCATGGTGCTTGAAGATGTGCAGGTGTAAAAGAGATAGCTGTTCACGATAGAAAGCCTCAATAGGTCTTCCCTTTAAATATTATAACAATTACTGCTCTTCTCACAAACAAAGCGGAGTTCAAGGTGCTGTCTCTGATAGGAGATCATTGCTAGCATCATACCTTGATACATCTGGGCAGCAAGTCATGGTTATGGCACAAAGCAGCAGGATGTTTTTCTCGTAGAGACTTTGTTTCTGGTTGGATAGAGATCACAAATACTCTCCGATGCAGTGAGGGGGGACTTACGTGGAGCCAGAATGCATGATCTAGATTCTAAATCCCCTCCTATATTCTGCTATGGTTTTTCATCGAGTCCTTTTACAGATGCTTTTCTCATGGAATAATTCTTATAGAATGCAACTGCTATGGTCAAAGAGGGCAGCCTAGGAGGCTATCTTTGCTCAGTTGATGGGTCTTCTGTCTCTTCATCTGTTCAAAAGACCTCAGTTTGTGCTTTTTGGAAACAACTATGTCCTCTAACAGCAAAAATATATTCAAGGGCAGAAATTATGCTTCCATTACAAGCACTTGACTACTAGCCTCTCTGAAGGCATTATTATATTCCGGGGCCAAAAGTCATTGCATGCAGTTGACATTACCCATGTATTCTTTGTTAAGCCTCTAGAAATCGTGTTTGTATATGCTATTTGATTCTTGTGTCCACCAGTTTTGCCAAAATGCAAAGTCTAACGGCAGCCATCATTTCAGTTGTTTGTGTCATGTGTTGAAAAGCACTACCTTCTGAAGAAGAGAGTTCTTTATTTTGTTTATGGTCTGCGGCACTCTGTAAAAAATTGCATCTGGCTTGCACTGGTTCTTGGAGTTTGGGAAGTGATATTTCAGGGACATGAAGAGACAACTGCAGTGAACATCATGACAAAGGTGATAGTAGTAACATTCTTACCTATTTTCGTTGACAAATTGTTCTGCTGTGATCCTTTTTTCACGGACATATAGAGAGAGCTAACAGATATTGGTTTTATTTCAGATACTATGGTGCCTTTTCACTGCCTCTGTTTCTTGGATGCTAAAAGTTTTGGCTGTCAAAGTGGCAGCCAGCAGTTTCCATCGAACTGCATATTTTGACAGAATTCAACATTGTGTATTCAGTCAATACCTTCTCGAGAGACTTTCCGGACCCGCAATTATAGCAAATGGTTTTGGTACGGATAATGAAAAAGGTGGATCAAGAGGGAAGCAAACTACCCGGAAACAAAAGAAACAGTCTCAGTCATTTCCAGCTGAGAAAGGACTTTGGAGGGCACAATCTGCTACTCAAGGGTCAGATACTGAGGCTAAAGCTTTAGATACTTTCTCAAATTTCAAGGCTTTACGATGGAGGGATATTAAGAAGTCTAGCAGTGAGAGACTGCCACAGAAAGATGTGCAAAAGCAGCAATGTGAAACATCTACAATCTATGCAAATGACAGACCTAGCAAAGAAGGAGCCACTGCTGAGAGACCAGCAGCAGAAAATTTGCATCATAATGTTATTGAAGTTGGCTGCCCAACATCAAGAGCGAGTTCCTCAGATCAACTTCCTGACAAAAAGGTTAGAATGGCTGATATTCCTATCCCAATGCGGAGTCCAGATGGAATTCAACATGAGAAGCTGCAAGAATTGACATCAGACGTAAGCTTTCTAGTTATTTTGATAAGCCAAAGTTGTTGGATGAACAACATGAGTAAGAAACCAGTTACTACCATGGAATTAAAACCTAGTGTTAAGGGCTTAAACAAAGCAAGCTCATTGAGGCAACTAGACAATATTCACTTTGTTCTTTGTGTTCATGTCTATACAGTTTGTATTTTCTTATTTTTATTGCAGATACTTTAGATACACACGCATTGTTTTGCAGTTCGTCATATTGCTGGTGGAACATCTCAAAAAATGTGAAAACCCACATAATCTTTAACTTCACGTATTGTTTTTGCAGCCTGTTGTCTTTGGAACTGACATATAAACCATTATGTTTAGAAAGTGTGCTTGAGTATATGGTCTTTGGAGGTTTCTAGATATGGAATTTAAGTTTGAACATTTTGTAAATAGATGAATAATTGCTTAGAAAAGACCTGTTAGCTTCTCTAAAATTGTGTGTTTTTTTTTTCAGACTGTTCCCCTTTGGACACTCAAACGGTTGATGAAAATTGTGAGAAATACAAATTTAAAAGCACATCATTCATTGTTGCCCCATGAAAAGGGAGCTGCTACGATAAATAGTGAAGTTCAAGCAAAGATTGTTGCAAAGAAGGTGCATTAGTTTCAAAAAAAACATTGAACTTGTGTTTGGCATGATATTGAAGTGTTTTTATGTAGGGCCATCTTACAAGGCTGTTAGGGTATCCTTTATTGATTAAAATTGATAGGATAGAGATGCTTGTGAAAAATATCTAGCTTGACTCATGGTTTAGGCTATTGGGCCTCATCAATTTCTCCAAGAAAATTGTTCTGTCAGAGCAACTTAAGCAACAAAGTAGAAGCTACATCACTTGAGGTGTTGATTTAGCCATCATTGCTTGTTACAGCTAGAGCAGGTGTATTGTACTTTCTAGGACATTGAATAAGCACACTCATAACACTAAAATTATAGCTTTACAATGCTGCCTTGACAGTGCTACATCTGTTGGGTTTGGACCAAGTTTGGGCCCAACAAGCTTAAATCAGGAATTGAAATGAAAGAAACCAAAAAAGAAAGAAAGCAATATTGACGTCTATAAAAGGCCAAACTGACATCTGAGACCCAAATTATTGCACATGTTCATGAATAACTCTGATCAAATCTCCAGTGGGGGGATGATGGAAATAACATTAAAGATAAAAGCAATGCATATGACTCTCACGACCTGAAAACTGCAAGTCATCGCCATGGAGTAGCCTTAACAAAATTAAAGACAGCCACACACAAAAAAGCACGAAGCAGTTTGAGATATTTTGTAAAATTCAGGATAGAGACATTGCTAACATGAAAGAAGTCATGAACATTCTATGCAATGAGGCATGCAAAAAATGAGGCAAGAAATGTAAATAAGCATGCAAGTACGGAAAGAGGTGGATGATGAGATGTGGGCACAGTTCACCTCATGGAAGGCAGACAGTGAGGCGTGCCTTTCAAAGAGAAACATGGTAATTGAAAAATTGAGAAATGAAGTGGCCAACTACGAAATCAGCTTAAGATCCTCAATAAAGAGGAAATGGAAATCATGGAAACCATGCTTGAGAGTAAAAAATGAAAAATTTGAGCTGAAAACACGCATGAAGCAAGAACTTAATGCATGTGCAACAATAGCAAGGAAAGCTCAAGAGGAAGCATAAGAAAATTCAAAATAATTAAAGTGGTGAAGAAGACCCCATCAAGCAAAGATGAATTTGTAAATGCAGTAGTAGAAGAGAAGAAAATAAGGAAATTTAGAGCTTTGCATGTGCATGTGGTGGGATGGAAAGAGTGGAGACTCAATGGAGGAGACACCCTTCAAACGAGTGTGAATAGCTGGGAAGATATTATAAAGATGAGGCTACATTCCAATTTGAGTAAGAGGAAAGCTTTCCTTGCCAAGAGGAGATCCCCAAAAGGAGAAAATATATACGTAGAGGATGATCTCATGCTGGCCCAAGTAGTAGCTTGAAAGTATTTATACTGCAGATTCTCCGAGCTAGGAATGATGTTTATGTGGGCATTCTATAGAGAGGTTTAAATTGTAATCACAAAAAGGTGACCATCATTTGTGCACATCTTTGAGACTTAACAAGACATACAAACATGGGATTCTACTGGAGCATGTTGGGTTTTACTCACGCCTACACTCATAGAGGAGTGTCGGTGATCTTTAGTAGGACATTGGGGCACTTTTTACTCTCCGCACGAGAGGTTTTCCCCCCAAATTTATTCTCTTTATTTTATGTGCCTATGTTACATAGTTTCGGGCACTTATCGTGTTTCACACACCTTGGGTGTAAACACCCTCTTACAACCCTCCCTAAGGTTTAAGGGTTGTACTTTGTACTTTCGGCACACACTTTCAGTCTATTGCATTGGGTGTCGTGCTTTCACTCTCCACATTGTCTACTTCACTCTCAATTGAGCTTTGATCCACTCCAGCTCTCACATTTGGTATCAGAGCTGTGTACAACTCAATCTGCTCCTAAGTACAGCTCGGTTCAAGGAGTCCCTGTCAGCTCGAACCGCCCTGTATCAGGGATCTGCAGCCTGCGCCGCCCAGCGCCCCTTCAGCTGGAATAGCCAGCCAGCTGTGCTAGCTAGTAGCCCCATTAGCAGCTCCCGCCAGCCAGTGCTAGCTCCCACAGCTGTACCTTGTACCAGCTGCCCCACCAGTTGCGCCCACTTGCGTTCCTGTGCCGCCTGCGTTGTCCAGCGCTGCCCCTACAGCCTGCGACGCCCAGACCGCCAGTCGCCGCTTGGCCTATCTGGCTGCCAGGTCCCAGCGCGCCACCTGCCTAGGCCGCCGCCTTCAGCTGCTCCCACCACTAGCTCGATTGTTTCTTGTGCCACCAGCCTGGCTATTCCAACGAGCCTCCATCACATATCGTTGGAGGTACAAATTTTTTTAAAAAATACTTTTTTATTTTTAGATTCATTTTTGGAGAAAAGGCTTTTGCCTGGGCAGGAACAAGCATTCTCAATACGTGTCTGGGACACGATTAATGTAGAAATTTCTTGGCAAATAAGTCAAGAATTTTGGGGCTTTTGGGTTTTATGAAGACATTGGTACATGTACTACAATTTCAATCTGAAATAGATTGTGCTTGAGCATTTTGGGGCAATAAATTTTGGGGCTTTTGCTTCTATAGTGTTGCCGAGCATTTATTGCACCTTGGATTGTGTGCATTACAGACAATTTTGACAGAGTGTGCTTCATTCGCTAATTGTAGCAAATTACTTGCTGTAATTTCTGAAAATTTTGAGATTTCCAGGTTGGTCCAGCTAGAGACATTGCTCTTTTGCTCTTTTTGGCATTGTTTATCATGGCAAATCAGGGAGGTAATGTATTTACCTATGTATCCAAGGAGGACAGGTTGGATGGTAACAACTATTCACTTTGGTTCTTCATGATGAAGAATGTGCTGATTGCGAAGAATCTTTGGGAATATGTTAGCGGTGAAGAAGTTAGGCCAGCCCGGAGTTGTGGCTCTTGCTACTCCTCCAGCAGGACGTGGACAATGGGCAACTCAGCCTGTTTAGTCGGCTCCAGCTCAGCCACTTTCCCAAAGATCAGCAACACAAAGGGCATGGGATACATGGGATGCATAGGCCTTGTCGCTGATTGCATTGGCAGTTCAGCGGTTAATCATCCCTCACATTGGGTCTGTAGCTTCTTCACGAGTAGCTTGGTTGACCTTGGAGCAGATGTTTGCTGGTAAGAATGAGACCCCCATCTCTTTCTTGAAGAAAGAGCTTCAGACACTGAAGATGGATGAGGGTGATTCTATGCAAGATCACCTAAATAAAATTCAGGACTTGCATGAGCAACTTATGAATGTTGATGAGTATTACTCAGATGCATAGATGATATCTACAACATTGAATTCATTGCTGCTCTCGTACTTGGCATTTCATACCGCCTTGAGCCTCACCATGAGGATTTTCCCATAGCCACTTACTTTCCTTTAGCTGGTCAGTTTGCTCTTAGAGGAGGAGCAAACAAGAAGAAATAGTGGTGTGGATGTTATAGCGTTTGAGCAGGCTTATATGGCACGATAGAAGGGCAAGGGCAGCCAAGCAAAGAATTCTCCGTAGAGCTTTGGGACTTCAGGTACTTCACAAGGCAATAAGAAACAAGGGGGTATGCAAGCCAAGAAGGGAAAATGCCATTATTGCAAGAAGCTAGGCCACTATATCATTGAGTGTAGAAAGCGCATAGCCAAGGAGGAGTTAGGGATGTTTGTTTTTGATGCTCCTTCCACTGCTATTGAGTCAACGTCCTTTGTTGCAAACAGGGACTATTGTTTTTATACATGTAGTTATGACTCTTCTTGGGCTGATAGAGTATTTAGCTCTACTGAGGATGCATGCACATTGTTTTTTGACAGTGGTGCTTCTAGGCACATCACATCTCGCAGAGATTTATTTGCTTTTGTGTTGGTGTAATCCCAGTTGGTAAGTTTTTGTAGTGTGCCAACAATGCATTATACCTTGTTGGAGGTATTGGGGAGATTGTGGTCACAGCCATTGATGGCTCAATTCTCCACCTACCGGAGTGCCTTGTTTGTGCCAAGTATAAAGAAGAATTTGTTATCTATTTCTCCTTTGGCATGGTGTGGTTTGTAGGTCACCTTTGATGATGATAGATGCATGGTGAGAGATAAGGAACACATGACTTTGGTCTTGACTGGCACTCTATGTCATGGGTTATATGAGTTGGATGCTATTTTAGTTGATCAGTCGGCCTATTTAGCATCCACTCTTACTCCTGCTATGTTACAGGTGGAGTTATGGCATGCTCACATGGGGCATGTAAACTATGGTAGCTTGATGCTTTTACAACGTATACATATGCTTGATGGATTACCTCTCTTGGAGAGACCTCCTAAGCACTTATGAGAGGGATGTATATTGGGAAAAATACATCAGTTTTCGTTTCCCCGTGATGTTGCTTTTAGAGCCACAGCGAGGTTACAGTTAGTGCACTCAGATGTATATGGCCCTATGCAGATAAAGTCATTGGGTGGTTATTACTATTTTGTGGCTTTTATCCAATTTTGGGATCAACATGGTGTCCAATGCCCAAGATTATATGGTAAAGTGTACTTTCAATTTTGTGAATTTGTTAATTGTTGTAAATAGTGCTTAATCAGGTTATTTACTACCCTATCCGAGGAGGAAGGCTGGTTAGAGTGCTCTACCTTGCATCAAAAGAGTGGACCACCACCGTAATGCATTCCCTTTCAAGAAAGTGGTTGTCTTTCAAATCTTTGAGAACTCCGTGAAGTTTCCCCCTAAATAGGCTACATCAAACTACTGAATGAAAGTCAAAGCTTTCAGCTTATCTTGTACACCCCTGAAGAACTCAAACTTCACTGCTTTTCCACCCTCATTATAGTCCTTTGTTGCCCCTTTGGGTGTCAAGTTGGTACCAACTCTTTTATTTCCTTGGCATCTTTGGGAGCTTCAAATGAAGGGTTTGGCATTATCCTCAGTGCATCATGTTGTCCCGAAGGTGTAAAAGACATATTCTTCTTCTTGCCTTTGTTGTCCTTCTTTGGAGCATTCAAAAATCAGGTAAATTGAGGATCCTTCACCAATTCAGCAAAGAGATATGCTACTGTCCTCATTCGATTCTTGAACTGGTCATCAAATTCCTCTTCACTTTGCTGGTCATCAGCCTCCTTGTGCCCTGAAGGCTGTGCATCTTGTCCAAAAGCAACATTTTCAGCTTGGTGTCCATGGTCTGAGCCTTGTCCAAGGTTAGGCATTGCATTTTCTTCATTCCCATGCGAATGTTCATACTGAGAGGCATCATCACTGCTTGAGTATATCTCACTGTATGAAGACATATTGCTGTAATTTCTCAGCTGAGAGTAAAAAATCAGCACTAGCACAAAGCTTTTTTGGCTTGCAATTAGGTGCCTATTGGTGGTCATTATGATACTCACATGGCCAATGACTTATCACTTATTATATTTAGTTTGTTACACCTACCTACAGCTGGCAAAGACATAGCGCCAGTCAATTAGTGTAGTCGGTTATGCACTGTTTGACTTAGTAGGCCACGTTCCTTTATGTTGTATCTTATCTATACTTTGTGTACATTGTATAGTGTGTGGAAGAAGAAGAAGAAACCAGCAAGAAAACGTTTTGGCCTCCATCTCTCTTCTTGTGTTCTTGAGTGAGCTTCCTCTTGTGTATACAGTATGTGATGATGGAACCATGTAACCAGCTTTCCTTCTCGGATAGGGTGGTAAATAACCTTATTAAGCACTATTTACAACAATTAACAAATTCACAAAACTGAAAAGTACACTTTACCATATAATCTTGGACATTGGACACCTTGTTGGCCCCAAAACTGGCGCCCCTTTTCGGTATTTATTTAAATTAATTGAAGAAGAAGTTGATGTAGAATGGGATTCTCCCAATCCCTTTTGGTATTCCACCTTCCCTTGCTGCCCAAAATGACCAGCAAGTCTTCAATCTGATTTGCCCCCCCTTGATTTGGTTAGTCGATAGGCCTTTACCTACTTTGATGGAGATGGAAAATGCCCCAAATTCATTGATTTGCTGGTCCCTCCACTTAAATTTGATTGAAAATAGCTTTAGGCCTATTGAATCCAAGTCTTGGAGCTTCCAATTTCTGGCACACTTCCCAAGGCTGTGCTAAACCTGAATTTCTGCCCTGCACATTAGGGTTTAAAGTAGAGAAATCTGAAATTTCTCAGCCCCTAGTGATCTCAATGCTGTAATCTTCGGAGCAAGGCTGTAGAAAGGCTGGGAGATAAGTTAGAATGTTGAGGAGAGAGAAAATTCAGACTTTCTTTGTGAAGAACTAAAGAAAATTTGTCATTTCCTGATGATCCCCTGTCTCAACAACTTGTGGATGCAAAGAACTAAAGAAAATCATTCATTTACTGCAGCTGCCCTATCTCAACAGCCTGTAAATTTTGTCACTTGTTGATTGGCCTTTTCCTATCCTTGGCTACCTCAGAAGGTTCTCCAATGGCTGCAAATCAGACCAACTGCATCTCCTCTCCCTTTTCTTGCAAGCTGAATACACTAAAAATGCCTCTCTCCAATCTTTAAAGACGTTTTTCAGACTTGCATGGGCATTTTTGACAAGTGACAACCTTCCCAAATGGTTTTTCCAATGTTATTCATAATTAAATATTAATTTTCAGCCTTTAAATACTGAAAATTAATTTAATAATTATTTCGGTGCCCTGAAAAAAACTGACTGGCCAATAATTAAATTGGCTAGGCAACTTCCATCCCCAAGTGTCTCTGCGCCATCTTTGACCATCAGATTGGTGTTAAGTACCATTAAACATCACTTCTCTAGTGTCATCACTTGACACTTATGGCCAAATGAATGATCTCAGCCAACAACTAGCACCAGATACTACCAAGTACCTGTGCGGCATAACTTATAGCAACTTTTGCTTTGACATCCTGTGATTTCCTTGCTTCCCGGGCTCATGAATTTACTCTAATCCCAGATACATCTCACGTGTGCAACATTCACTTAACCATGTGATTAAAAATTAATCCACATGTTAAGTGAGGTTTCAAAAATGCAAATCCTCATGATATGCTCTCCATGTGTGGGAACTTTCACTCAACCGCCAAGACCCACGGACCGCTTATTGTTTCAAGCGTTCCAAGCCGAGCACTAATGGCTACCTCTCACGTAACCGACGCGCCATCCATATCTACGGGTGTAGTGAGCTTACCTCCGTGCCGTTTGAGTTACCTCCTCTCCCGCGCACTCCGATAGCTCCACGATCCAAGTGCAAACTTCAAGCAAGCTCCATCCTCAAGCTCCATGCTCCAAGCTCCATTGCCGCGAGCAAGACAAGAGAAGAGAAGAGAAGAGAAGAAGAGAGGAGAAGATGGAGAGCTTCTCCTCCTCGGTCCCTCACCCTCACGCACTCACTCTCTCACACTCTCACACTCCCTCTCTCAAGCACAAGCTCAAGCAAGCAAGAACAAGAAGAAGAAGAAGAAGAGGAGAGCTACTTTTGGCCACACACAAGAATGAGCTTCTCATTCACTTTTCAACTTTATATACAAAACCCTAAATCCCTTTTGGGCGGTCATCCCCTTTTCCCTTTTTTACATGGCCGGCTGTAGCTTAGGCCCTTTTTCCCATTGTCATTCTATCTTCCTAGCTTCCTGTCCACCGCCCGTCTACATTTACAAATTGCACAGGTGAGAGCCCGGCGCTCTTTTACAAGATTTCAGGGTGCGCCTTTTTATTTTAAAATGCGCATTTCCCCTTTTGCCTTTGCCTTGGACTTTTAAGGTTGCCCTTGCGCTTTTGGCCTTTTCTCCTCTTCTTTCTTCAGTCGGGCTACCTTTTTTCCGTCTTTGCCTTGCGTCTTTTCCACTTTCTTTTGCTTTCTTCGTGTTGGGGTTAACATTACCCCCCTCCTAGACGAGTGCCAGTTCCATGGCACTCACCGTCGTAGGTAGCAGGTTGTAGCATGCACCGAAGACGTGGGTGACAAGGATGCTCGTGGTTTCTGTGGAGGAGTGTTGGCGGTGGTGTGGAAGAAGGTCCTGGGGCCTGTTGGTGGCCAAGGTGGTGGGTGGAAGGTTGTTAGAGTTGGCGGTAGGGCTAATTTGTGTTTGGGATTGCATTGACGGCCAGCACAAGTGTTGGTTTGTTGGGGATTCTGCACATGTCGATTCTTTGCGGGCTTGTCGGATGGTAAGGGATAAGCATGCAGGGTTGGGTGTCGCAGAAGAGCGATTGAAATTTCGTTGGAGGTTGCAATACCTGCCATTTGAAAACCTCTCGTGTGGTCTCTCCCTAAGGGGTAGTGCTAGTCTTCTTGTCGTGCACAAGACATATTTGATTAGTTTGGGAGACAAGTCGAACTCTAAGCAAGCTGAGAGTATTGTCCTGCACTTGAGGAGCCAAACTGTGTATATACTTCGGTGCAGATATTATGTAAGTGCTCGTGCATACTTAGATATTACGTAGTTAGAAGACCGTGGGCTAGTTTCTCATAACAATGTGTGGATGAAGCAAAGTTGTCCATGTTGAGAAGAAGTACACGTGAAGGTATATGAGACATCCTTTGCATTGTGACTGCATGACGGAGCATAATTGAATACAGGGACACCGCACTTTCGGTATAGCAAGAAGCTATTGGACTTGCTTGATGAGGACGGGGTACATTTCATGGCCAAGCGTGCGGTGCTTATCACAATGGATTGCAATGGTATTAAGGCAGAGTGCAAGAGGGGATTGTGCAAGTGGGTCAGGGTGACAGGTCTAACCATAGGCGAGACAAGCTCCCCAGGTATGTCCTGCCCTTGATGTGCCCTGAACAATTGTGGGTGATGGTAAAGGGCTAGGGGAGTAGGGACGAAGCCAGTTAACCAAGGTCACTAGACGTACCTAATTTGAGGATCCCTAGGTGCTGTGCTGTGATCGTGGGTGCTTCTTATCTTTTTATTCGTTTTTTTTTTTTTTTTTCCCTCCGGACTTGCCTGAGTACAACCATTACAATATGTTGAGGCTATCAGCCTTTCAATGGGTTGGAAAATGTCAAGTTTCGAAGGCTCAGGAAATGGATAGTACAATGATGATTGTGCCCTAGCCTCGTTGTTAAAGAAGCAGTTGTTGAGATGGGGAGACACACTTGAGATATTGCAAACCTCCTTGCGACACACGCGATGTTGGTACGATTGAGGTAACGACTGCCGAGAGCCAACTATAGAGCTTGACCCAGAAAGGGAGCGTGGCCCATGAATGTGGTTTGGGCCATGCGATGTGGGCGGTTGGCAAGGGCGATACGTGCTTTCGGCAGCGTGGCTTTGCCGCGGCTCCTTGTGGGTCGATGGTCTTGCGGTGATCGGGCATTGAGCACTTTCGCCCCAAAGACCTGTCTCATCCTGTATCCACTTGTCGCTTCATGAGAGTACATGCATGGTATATGCCACAACTATAATAAACCAGTGCAATGCAAGGAGACATCACTTATCTGAATTCTGTGGTGTTGACTTAGACATTTATCACCTACGCTTGATTAGCTTTTTCTTTTGTTAAAGATGTGAAATATATTAAACGCAGATATGAAAAGTTCGTACAATTTGGGAACATGTCAACACTTAACTATTTAAAGACAAAAAGTGATGGCCAGGTAGCATTTGATAAGCCCTATATACAACATGGGGCTACTCTATTTGTACGAGGCGGGGCGAGTCTGGGTGGCCGGGTGATTGGGGCTCTGCTGGTGTGGGGCTCTTGTGGGGTTGGGTAGAGAACATGTCGGCCGGGACATGAATGGTGTAGTCCCGGCCCGCTACCGTTTCCAAAATGTCTTTAAACAATTCATTAAATTCTTCTCTTTCCCGAGCTGCCCTTTCTGCCCTTGAGCATCTGGGGCCTGAGCGTGAGCTGGAGGTTTGTGCCACTAGTGCTGCCACCTGTTGCGCGTTTTGAGTCTTGACTTTCTTGACTCGAGGACTCTTCGGCCTTCGCCCTGGACAGTGTCGCTTAGGGCCTCGCTTCTTGGCATACCTCTTGATGGTGGGCACATAGCGCTCCGGTGGAGGGGCGCGTGCCACATGCTCCCGTCGTTTGCGAAGAGCGTCTTTGCATGCCAGATCTCCATGATTCTCCATGCGTTCCGTAAAAAAAGGAAGCCTGCAAGATGCGATCCAAGGGTTAGACCTGGATATAGGATACAACTGTTTGCATGGAAGGGATTTTAGTGTGGTTTATGAAGCGCATATGACAAGAAGGGGAGGGGTGAGGCATGTGGTGTTTGTTGTAGAGGAATGGCCCTCATGCTGGTGTTCGCGTTGCCTCCAGTCATTAGTGGATATTAGTTTGTGCTAAGTTGCGTGGACTGGTTGTCGTGGAGTGGGACAGGGCACATTCTTGAAAGGATAGACCAAAAAGGGAAGCAGGTGTATTGGAAGGGACTACACCGTGTCTACACCATCAGAGTTGTTGGTCAAGGCTTCCCATGGCGGCAATGTGGGTTGCATATCCTTGACTTGGAGGTGGGGCTGGTCGCACGGCTTTTAAATGCGTGATGAGAGGAGGACTTCAGGAGCTTATTTTATTTGACCCCACTCTTCTCCCTGCGCCTGACTATCATTGCTTGTGTGTGTTGACGTTGTTTATACACGGTGATACAAAAAGCAGTGTTTATTTATATACATATTCATGAATCCGAGGATAAGAACCAAATGTAGAACTCGGGGTTGTACCGGAGCGTGGCACATGCATCTAGTATTCGCGGCAGCTTACTTAATACTGATAGATATTTTGCCACGTCGAGTAGCATGGAACCTTGACCGAGTCTACTGGCAATATGTAACTCCTCCTCAGTGAGAACCTTATCAATCAAGGGGCCCTGTAGCCTAGTTCCAGCTAAGTCCATACCCCGGATGACAGTCAGCACTCGAAGGGAAGTTGGTGCCACATAGGTTGGGTCTCTTTGAGACCGCCATTTGGCCAATCTCTATTCTGAGACCGTCATGATCTGAGCGCCTAGTTCGGCCATTACAACGCGGCTTTCGCACCAACGCTGCTCAAATTGACTCTGGCCTGTTGACAGTCGCTTTAGTTGCTCTATGTCTACGAGATTCGGTCGGCAGAGCAGTTCATTGAACGTGAAAGTTAAGCGCAGTTCGTCGGCTTCCTCGTCAGAGATGAGTCGCATGCGTTCATACAGGAGCCTGTCATAGTGCTCGTTAAGATGTTCCTGCTCTTTCCAAGATAAAGGGAAGGTCAAGTAATCTCCAAGCTGCTCCTTGGGGATTGTGCCCATGTCCGCAAGGACGTAGAACGTGCGACCACTTTGAGCTTAGTATCCAACTCAGTTAAGCATTCTGTGACACTTCTATGTTCAACGAGGGCTTGCTTGGTTGCTATCTCATGCAAAGTTCTAAGAGTTTCCTTAGGCTTTAGCATGGCTGGGGGACTCAGGCCTAGATGAGCAAGATTGATCAGCGCTAGGATTTCTTATGCTCTTGGGGTTCTCACGTTTCTCCTGAGGTTTTGCTGCTATTTTGTCATGGTTCTTCTCAGATGTGACTCGTATAGATTTGTCACCCTGTTGTGACGACGTTGTATCCACTCTTGATTGGTCAATGCGAGTTCTATTGTCAGTGGATAGAGTGTTGCGATTAACTGTTGATGGCAATGGTTGCTTTGGTTTTTTAGAGCACACCGATGTGTTTGAGGTTTCACCGCTATTAGGAGAGGCATCAGTGGACTCATTGGTGGATGAACTCGATGCTTTGTTCATCAGCTCTCCAGCGCCCTTCCTCTCAATGTTCTTGGGGTTCACAACCACTTGTGATTGTTGTTGCCTTCGTTGTTTTCTCCTCTTTTTCTTGGTCAATGAAGGTGCATCGCTCAACGACTCAGGACCCTGAACTAGATCATCGTTGATGTGCTTGGTTGGGCCTCCGCATTCTCTTCCTCTAGTGTGTCCATACGGGCCATGGCAGTGGCCTGCCGAATAGCCTTGCTAGGTTGTGAGAACACAATTACCTCCCTTTTCGGAGGGTTTAGCCCTTCAGCCAACTTTCTTGAGCTTAACTCCTCCAGCCTAGCCTTTAGGCACTTTGAAAGTGCAGGAGTTTTCGAGGAAGTTGGTTGCGACACCTCTTTAATAGGTAAACTACTAAGGACACTGTCCGCAAGGGGTCTTATCACGGCTAAGGGCTGTGACTGCTGTGATTCTTGCTTGGAAGTAGTAGCAGCTAATTGAGTGGGCTGGCTACCCTTGGTGGGTTGCGGTGTCAAGTCCTTAGGGCAATTAGAAGTGGTCGTTGCTATTAGAGCATTCCCTTGTGTAGGCCGAGTATTAGTTGAGCTAGCCACCTTACGTCGCATAGGTGTAACCTTGGGCCAAGAGCCACAGATGGTGTCGTGTCCTGCCTCTTGGACATTGGGAAGCTTTGATGTAGGTCGAGATTGGAATTGCATAGCCGTGCCTGACGAGTGTTGTGCTTCTTGTGTCCGTGTAGGGGAAGAGGGTGCAGGAGACTTAGGACTCCTAAGTGGCTTTGACACTGGCTTGGAGATTTGCTCGTGGCTGTTAGATGATTGTGCTATTTGCTTTGTTGAGTGCTCAACCTTGCCTTGAGCAATGTTGTGCCTATGATGCTTGCTATCCTCTTGGGGAATCAAAAGCTCCTTGGCCACTAGCGGCTTTTGCGTATTTTCGACGATTACATCTGGCATCTGCTTGCCAAGCACACTAGGCCGAGGATCTACCCTCCGATTGGTCCCGTTTGGTTTCTTGATTTCGACCATGAGGGGCTCGGTCACTCCACTGTTGTTGACTCGAGACTTGGTTTTTTGCTTAGATCTCCTCCTACGCTTCTTTGCTCTTGATACGATACGGCCTTCAGTCGACCACGGAGGTTTAGCAAGGGGTTTTGGCACCCAAATCCATCGGTTGCCTGCATAATACCCTTGAGCCCGAAGCCACGCCTTGGATATCCATCGTGGCGTTGTGCTAGCTCTTCATCGACGCTTGCGTTTATAAGGCTTGGGCTTCTTTTGGGATCTTCTACGATATTTGTAAGTCCAAAGCCTGTCCTTGGTATTGTCTCTTGACCTTCTTGGTTCAGGCATGGCCTCACTCACTGGCTCTTGTTGTTTGACCTGTGCTTGTATTAACTCTTCCAACAAGTCCTTGCTCTCGTTACCGGGCTTGACTGTCATGTTAGCACCTTCCTTGCCTTTCCCTCGAGGTTTGCTGAGGTCACCCTTGCTAAAGGTCGTGACTATCCTCACATCTGGTAATGTCAAGTGTATCCTCTGAGCTACGTAATCAGCCTCACACTTGGTAGCCTTTTTGAAGGGCCTTCCTAGGAGGATTTTCTTTCCACCATTCTCGCTATTGGGAGGGACATAGAACAGGAGTGGCAAGCTTTTTGTTTCAATTATCACAAGGATTCTGCACTTCCCTAGAAGTGCTTGTGGGTGTTCCCCGTAAGGATTAAGAGTTGCATCAGTCGGTGTGAGCTCTGGTTGGCCTAGTAGGGTCCATGATTCATAGGTCAAGATATTAAAATCTGCTCCTTCATCAATTAGAGCATCAATAGTATGCTCTCTTTTCGCGGTGAGTTTGACCCTAAGATAAGCAGGTGGTACCATGTCTTCATCTTCCGGGTCTTGGCTTGTAAATTTAAGCCTTTTGACAGATGCCCTTGAGTTCTCGACTGCATGACCAGATGTGGATTCTCCACTGCTGTCTTGGATCGTCAGTGCAGTGCTATTCAAGGTATATCTCTTGTCAAGAGTGTCGTGTCTAGTCATCTTCGTATTTGTAGCTTGCTGAAGTTGCATTTTGCTCTGACTAGACATGATTTGAACACAATGTCTGTGTTCTCGTGGTGTGGCCTTTTTGCCCTTGATGCCTAGATTGGCCCATTGATGTTCTAGGGTCTCTGTTTCTCTCTGTTCGGGTATAGGCTTTTGGTTGCTTTATTGCAAGTGAGACTCCATGCTCGTGTAGAGCCATTGCTACACTAGGGTCCAATATGGAGGACCCGTCACAGCGCGCGTTTTCTCTCCAATCTACTCGGGGGAGGTGCGGAGGGGCAGAGCCCCCTCTGCAGGGGTCCGGGGGGGGGGCAGTCCCCCTCGGTCCGCAGGGCCGTTACGGTAAAAGCCATGCACAATTTGGAGGATTGTTTATAGCCAAATTTGAACCACTTACTCTCAGTTTCAGCCCGGCAATGGAGCTGTGATATGGTTTCTGCTCTATATGGTTTCTCGGTTAATTTCACTGTCTTTAGGCTAAAATTTGAGAAAATCTAAATTCGGCCTAGCAGGTCCGAATTGCAGGGTCCGAGTGGGTCACTCGGACGGTCTGAGGCGCATGGGCCGAGGGCGAAGTTCGGATGATTCGGACGGGATCACTCGGCCGGGCCGAGGCCCGAATGTGTGACGTGGCCGAGGACTGAATTTGAGTCTCGGATGGGTCGACTCGGACGGTCCGAGGTCGACTAGGGTTTGGCCGAGTGGGCCAGGTGGTCCGAGGGCCGAGTCTGGGCCTCGGACTAGAGTCGACGTGACTCGGACGCGCCGAACGCCGCGCGTGTTTTTGCCGCAGCTCGCAAAATTCGACGTGCAGGGCGCTGGGAGTCTTTCCTCTTGTTGTGCAACTCCAAATTGGTCCTACTACTGCAGGGAAAGGTGTAGAATTACCTAGGCTAGCCGACGATCTCCTTGATGCCAAGATCGAAGCGGATTTCCTCGCCAAGCTTTCCTCTTCTCTCCTGCTCTCCTGAAACCCTGCAATGCACAATGTGGCCTTTCTTGCCACTTCTGGCCCTTATACCCTCTTCGAGGTATGGTATTGGCACCCCCAATAACTCAGTTACCGACCTTAGGCATCACAAGTAAGTTTGTTACCACTTTTGCACGATTCTTGCCCTGTTTCTGCCCTGTTTTACCATAGTAATCCTAATGCTTATTTTCTTTGTTTTTCTTTGTTTTCTCCTACTCTAATGCATCCAAATCACAAAGTAAATACCTACACTACTCCATCTCACAACATAAATCTCAAGAAAAACAACAAACCTACTTGCCAAGGAGATCGAATACCATCTTCAACCCCCTCGCTTTCTACCTATCTCAAACACCGGTTCGGGGGACACCCTACTCCAATGCTTGATTCGAAGCGCGCAAGCGCTCAAGGCTTGAATCAGTTGGTCCCGGCAACGGGACCAAAATGTGGGAACTTTCACTCAATCGCCAAGACCCACGGACTGCTTATTGTTTCAAGCGTTCCAAGCCGAGCACTAATGGATATCTCTCACATAACCGATGCGCCATCCATATCTACGGGTGTAGTGAGCTTACCTCTGTGCCGTTTAAGTTACCTCCTCTCCCGCGCACTCCGATAGCTCCACGATCCAAGTGCAAGCTTCAAGCAAGCTCCATGCTCCAAGCTCCATTGCCGCGAGCAAGAGAAGAGAAGAGAAGAGAAGAGAAGAGAAGAGAAGAGAAGAAGAGAGGAGAAGATGGAGAGCTTCTCCTTCTCGGTCCCTCACCCTCTCTCAAGCACAAGCTCAAGCAAGCAAGAAGAAGAAGAAGAAGAAGAAGAGGAGAGCTACTTTTGGTCACACACAAGAATGAGCTTCTCATTCACTTTTCAACTTTATATACAAAACCCTAAATCCCTTTTGGGCGGTCATCCCCTTTTTCCTTTTTTACATGGTTGGCCGTAGCTTAGGCCCTTTTTTCCATTGTCCTTTTATCTTCCTAGCTTCCTGTCCACTGCCCGTCTACATTTACAAATTGCACGGGTGAGAGCCCAGCGCTCTTTTACAAGATTTCAGGGTGCGCCTTTTTATTTTAAAATGCGCATTTCCCCTTTTGCCTTTGCCTTGGACTTTTAAGGTTGCCTTTGCGCTTTTGGCATTTTCTCCTCTTCTTTCTTCAGTCGGGCTACCTTTTTTCCGCCTTTGCCTTGCGTCTTTTCCACTTCCTTTTGCTTTCTTCGTGTTGGGGTTAACACCATGGCATTTTTCCCACACAGATATGGTTGGTTGTTGACTAGTCATTCACAGGATATAGTAGAATGAGGATCCGCTATCCATCCCTTGGAGAAGAATCCATGTCATCGGTCTCCAAGGGAAAACCTAGGAGTTGGACACGTATGTACCCTTAGCTAAGTTCTAGGAGTAGCATCTCTGGATTTGGGAGAGTTGGTCTCTAGATGTTGAGTTGGAGTGAAATACTAGAGAGTGGCTTTGGCCAGCCATGGTAGTTGCCAAGAAGCTGTAGAGCTTCTTGGCCTATACAACTAGGATCGGTAGACATGTTCTAATGCAGGAGAAGATGGACCGGGTGTCCTCACGTAGCAAGCATTGGGTGGAGCACAACATCATGGATGCTTTTCACTCGACCTTCTAGCAATGTCTGTTCAATAGTTGGACGCCACGAAGGGTGTCCTACTTCATTTGGCTTCTCACACATGGGGGGTTGGTAGTAGCGAGTTGGTTGGCCAAGATGCAATACGATGGATTCTACAAGCATTGCCCACAACAACATTTGGAAAATCCAAAGCATTGCCTTTGGTCATGCGAGGCAACCCAATTGGAGTGGAGAGAGTGTACCATATTCTCCATTGTGTTGCGCCTAGCCTAGGGAGTATATATTAGGGGCCCTTTGTTGGTAGTCAATTAGCCAAGGCTACCACTTTCTGTATGAGATTGAGATCCATGACAAATCTTCGTCAGTGAGGTAGGTTCTTATACCATGGTCGGTGTCACAAGGACATGGAATTTTGATGCTTTGCTTAGCATTTGATTAAGTGTTAATCAAATATGCAAATGTGAGTTGCACATGTGATATGCAAGTTAGTTATTTCACAATGACGGGCCAAGGACCTTGAGATGTCAGTGGGTGTCAAAGCAAAAGTTATAATAAGTTATCCTTGGTAGGTACTAGGTGGTACTTGGTGTTAGATTTTGGCCAAAAAAATTTATTAGCCATTAATGTCAGTGGTGACATTAGGAACTAGGCATTAATTAATTAATTAATTGGGCTGCAAATTGCTGAAAAGTGCAATTAGAAGGCTGCCACTCAGCAAAACTTGCCCATTCAAGTGAGGAAAAAACTATTAGAGTCTTTTGGTGCCTCATTCCAGCATGGTGGAGTTTTGGAAAGGAAGAGAGAGAGCTGTTGCTGCAATTTTCCAGAAATTGATGATCAGCTCAGCCATTGGAGGCTGTCAAAGAGCTGCCCCCAACTAATCAGGAGGCTATTGGAGGTAGGTGACAAACCATGTTGGCTATCTACAGGCAGGTGATAGCAATTATGGGGTCCACAAGGGCAAGCAACTACATGTGGGGCCCCTGTTGATGGTGGGCTGCAGTTAGTTAGCCATTCATATTAGGGCAACAAGCCTTGGGGGATAGAAGGGGCAGATGCATAGACACTATCAGAGGAGGGGAATAGGCAGCTTGGGAGGGTTTTATCTTCCATATCAAAGGAAAGGACCCTTGGTTCATGGCAGAGTTTGGCTAGTTTACAGGTTCTTTGCAGTTCTCCAGAAGAGATAGGACAGCTGGTGCTAGGATCTTCTCCTAGTTGGACAGATTTTATATAGATGATTGGGCTTGTGACAAGGGGGGTCTAGTTGGTATTGTTCTAGGAATCACTATCAAATCACACAATATGACAACGAATTGAGGGAGGACATTATGAGGATTTGGAGGGCCAGGAAGGGCAGCTAGAGACTTGGATAAGAGTTTGCAAGAGGTGAGCTTCTTTCTTAAGGAGAAGGCTAGAAGCGAGAGGGAAGGTCTCTTAGAGAAAGAGACGGCTGCTAAAGCCTCATTGGTAGCACTTCAAAGGGAGGAGGAAAGACAACCAAGATGTAGGTGGGTGGTAGAGAGGATGTATGTAACAAAAGCAGAAATAAATGCTATGAAAGAGGCGAGATCAAAGTATAAGCACCATGTGAGGGCCTCTTTTTGGACACAAGTAGGAGATAGGGTGAGCAAAGAATTATTTCGCACCATAGGTCCTAGACACTCTAGACAGGGTGTTAGGAGACCTAGAAAAGCACATGGATCCCTTGCCCAAGGGCCATAGGAGGTTGGTCAAGTGGCAACGGATTATTACATTGCTTTGTTGGGCACAACGATGAGGCCTCAAGGATTGGAGAGGGATAGAGAGATTGTGTGGCAGAGTACCAAAAGAGCGGTCACAGAGAGCATGAGGATACATTTGATGGCCCCATTCTCAAAGGAGGAGATTGCCGAGGCCTTGCTAGCACTACCATTAGGAAAGTGCCCAAGGGATGATGGATTGAATAGGGCTTTCTTCCTAAGCTATCGGAATGTGATCAACACAAGACTTTTAACAGCATGTTAGGAGATCATGGCGTTTGGAGATATGCTGGAAAGGATGTTAGAGGGATTGATTCACCTCATCTCAAAGGGGAGTAGAGACAGATTGGAGATCCTCTACTAGAGACCAATCACTCTGCTCGAAACAACGTATAAAATCCTAGCCAAAATGATCAAATCTTAGAATCTTTCTCTTGATGCCAGAATGAGTGCTGGAAAGGATGTTAGAGGGATTGATTCACCTCATCTCAAAGGGCAGCAGAGACAGATTGGAGATTCTCTACTAGAGACAAATCACTCTACTCGAAACAACGTATACAATCCTAGCCAAATGATCAATCTTAGACTCTCTCTCTTGATGCCAGACCTCATTCACCCTACCCAGACTGGTTTGGAAGCATAGGATCCTTGACAATATTTTCACCTTTTGGGAATTCACACCTCTTGCATGATCCAGGGGACAAAATCTCATTGTTTTGCTTCTTGATTTTGAGAAGGCCTATAATAGAGTTGATTGGGAGTTTCTAGAGGGAACCATGTTGAGGATGGGTTTCCCAGAGCAATGGATTAGAGGTGTATTGGCTCTATATTCATCAACTCACAACCAGGTCCTCATTGGTGGTACCAAAGGTGCCAGATTCAGTATTCATAGGTCAGTGAGATGAGGATGCCCCCTTATACCTCTTCTTTTCTTATTTGTTGCAGAGGCTATGAGCTCCTTGAGGAATAGAAATTCAGGTATTCAAGGCATCAAACTTCCCATTCTATAGTTTGAGGAGTTGCTGGATGTAGAGTTTGCAAATGACACATCTGTTTAGCTGGATGGGGATGAGGAGAATTTTAGGGCCTTTGTAGCTGCGATGAGGGTCTTTTGCAGAGCTACAGGAGCTCTTATTAACTATGGATTTTGGGTTTGTGATACTCAACAAATAGATTGGAGACCACATGAGAATTTCACTTGGGTTCCCCGCGGCACTTCTGTGAGATACCTGGGCTGCCATGTAGGCATTGATATTTCTTCAAAGCAGAAGTAGGTACTCTTCTTACCTAGCATAAGACAAAAGCTACGATATTGGAGCACAGCAAGACTATCACTAGTAGGCAGGGTGGTAGTTGCAAATTAGGTTCTGTTAGCCACCACATGGTACATAACTTCTTATTGGGCCTTCTCTAGGTTATGCATTGGCCAAGTGAAGCAACTCATCTCGAATTTCATTTGGTCAAGTGGTGATGGTAGTCCTGCGAGGGCTAAGGTATCTTGGGATGTTATCATGCAGCCTAGATCTAGGGGTGGTTTGGGAGTTACTAACCCAAATAGTTAGAGCAGAGCATTGATGGTAAAGATCATTGTGAGGGGCTTTCTTCCGAGCAAGAAGCCATGGAAAAAGCTACTATTATGGAGATTGGGGGCCATTGCTTCTACTCATGGAGGATTGTGGCAGCCTTACACACTGGCTATTTCAGCATATCCAAGCTACAAGGATTGGGAATAGTTTTGAGGTTAGATTTGTTGCATCTCTTATATGGGCATGCAGATTAGTATCTACAGGACTTTATCGGATTGACCCAATGAGTATTGAAGAGGCGTTAGGCAACAACTTCTTTTTAATCAGCTACTCAAGACAGAGAGAGGCCACACGTTTGGAGAGAGAACCCTCCTATCTTGGGGGAGATTCTTTGCATAGGAAGCCTCTATAGTGTGGGAGTGGTTTGCCTTTTTGAAGCTGCCAACCCATATACAAAGGCAGAGACTTTGAGGGGGGGAGCTAGAGTCATAATCAAGAGCATCAGGGGGAGGTGGTACCCCTTGAATGGAGGAATGACAAAGTGATTACAGATCTGATATGGATAGGGCTCTTTACCATAGGAGAGATCCTTCTTGTAGTGGTAGCCACTAGTGGAGAGAGTGCGTTTACTTTTTCAGTAGAGATGGATGGTAGATTTAGGCGAGAGGATTTGAATCGGTTAGAGTTCATAGGATTCTCTAGACAAAGAGTTGTGATTCATTATGATAGGATGTAATGCTTAGGCCTAGACCCTCAAACTTGTATGAAAGATGGATGGAGACATTGGGCATATAGGAGGCCATCATAAAGACTTCAAGGGGATCTTGGGAAGTGGATATGGAGAGATCCATTTGTAGTGACACCTCAAGATGTGCCTTTCTTTGGCTATACCACTAGGTTGGAGAGGAGAATACACATGAGTAGGAGTAGAGTGGTGCCAGCTGGTGCAACTGAGTATTGGGCTATCCACAATATATCAGAACCTTTCCTTGGAGACTTCTGGAGAAGATTGGAGGAAAACTTTAGACCAAGGAAGATTTCACTCTTTCTTTGGTTACTAGCACATAGGAGTTTAGCAATTGGTACATGGATTGGTTATGGTAGAGACCCTATTCCTTGCGCTAGATGTGGGGAGCATGAGGAGACTCAGAGGCATGCTATGATTGCTACGTGGGAGACAGTTGCATGAGTCATTGATATAGGCCAAACTTGTGGGTATGAGGATGTACAAGGGTGTCAAGTTTATCTGATCTCCGGGTAGCTTGTGAGCATGACTTTCATGCTAGATTTCTCACAAACAGCATGGAATCAGGGGCATTGTCACACATGGGAGCTCATAGCTAGCATTATTCCTTGGTACATAAGGACAGCTAGATGTAGCCAAGCTACTGATTTTTTGGACACATCTACTGCAAAGACTGTCTTCAAGATATGGACACAGATTGTGCATACTCTTTGTGGGAGATCGGAGAGAATACAAGGCAGTCTAGAGACTATGAGGAAATGGAGAGGTGCTTTTCTCAAGACATGAGATTCTGGCAATCTTTTCCTCTTCCAAACCCACATGGTCTAGCATTATAAACCTCTCGATAGGCTATTCACTCAAGCTTTGTAATACACATGGTCTAGCATTATAGATCTCCCAATTGGCTATTCACTCAAGCTTTGTAATAGAATTCCCCTTGTTATATAATTGTTGATATGGAAGTCCCTTATAGGGCTGCTTTGTACTTGGTTTTTTGCCTTGGCATACTTCGTTCTGAGGTTTGTTAGCAAAATTTTTACTTTACTTTGAAAAAAAAGGCCACTTTTGGTGATGAAACTTTGGAATTTCCCTCTTTCCAACTTCCTCTCTATCCTCTTAGCCAATTCACAACTTCGCTTAAGAGATCTCAGCAAAATTCAGTCCCAATTGGGTGCAATTGAAAATTTTCTATTGCTAAACTCTAATTTAAAGCACAAATCAAGGTTTACTTACCACCCTAGAAGAGTGCTCAGAATTCAGGCCCTAGTACTTGAAATTTAGTAGCTGAAATATGGGTATTTCATAAAATTTCGAGAGGCTTTGTCATCCAAGGAGCAGATTGAAGGCCAATCCCCAAGCAAACCAAGGGGAAAATTGGTTTGAAGGCTTGCTAGTTGCAATGGATGGCAAGATGTATTGAAGATTGAAGGAGATTAGGCTCAATCACAGTGTACTTCAACATTTAGCGATAGAAGTTAAAGAAATATGGCAAGAGGTGTCAGTTTTGGAGCCAATAGGCTGTCCATTGTCCAAGATTTAAGTGGTAAAGTGTGCATTTTAGTTTATGTAAATTTTTTACTTCTTGTAATTATTGATTAATCAAGTTATTACTACCCTCTCTGAGGAGGAAGGCTAGTTTCATGGTTCCACAGCCACGGTACCATCAATTCCCTTGACTTGGTGGGCCCGTGGCACCTCATTGGAAGTTAGCAGCTTTGCTCTAGTGCTGAAACTATGTCCAGCTAAGTATTTACAGCAAGAATGTCTTCACATAGTGAGATGGGATGAAGCAGGGAGGATGCCTCTCAATTTGAAAAATTCAGTGTTGGGGGCAATGCAATGCCTAATTTTGGACAAGGCATTCAGCATGCATAGCAAGCTGAGAATGAGGGAATTGGACAAGAGGTACGTCTTTCTAGGTCTCTTTAGTCCGATGACTAGCAAGAGGAAAAGGAATTTGATGACCAGTTTAAAGACCAACCGAGGATAGCAACTGAAGTGCTTGTGCAATTAGCAAAATATACTTGGTTTACACACTTTTTGAACCCCTTAAAGGAGAGTAACAAAGGCAAGAAGAGGAAATTGTCTTCAAGAGCTTTTGGATAGCAGGATGTACCAAAGGAAGAGCCAATGGAGCAGCATGATGTTCCAAATGTAGATAATGAGTATAAGAAAATGATGCCAGAGGGGGCAATTGATGCATATACAAAGCCAACTTGGAAGTGCCAATCCATCCGATTATGGACAGCAAGGCATGCATGCTAATGTGGGTCATCAAGGATACTTTGGTGGTGGATTGGTTTTCCAAGCAATGGCTAATAATGCTTTAACCATGGGAATAGAAGGACCAAATGTATTTGGTATGCAGCCATCTATGCATGGTATGCAAGGCCTAATGTTTCCAAGTATGGCAAGTGGAATACAAAACCCTATGTATAATAATGTTGGCAAGACACCTTGGGCACAAAGTAGCAAGTTTGGCAATGCATATATGCAGTCCACTATGCTTGGGACTCATGGTATTAATGCTGGTCATGAGGGAAATGCAACTATCAATACATGCAATGTATGTATCTTGGTATGGCGAGTAGTATGCAAATTCCCATGCATAATCACATTGCAATAGTCAAAAGTATATAAACAGGAATGTTTCCTAATGTATCTGGTGCTCCTAGCATGTCAAGTATACATGAGAGCCTAGTCAACTAAATACAAGGTTTCATGCTAGTTAAGATGAAATTGCAGCAATGTGAAAGCACAAAGGATCTCCATACTCTATAGAGACAAAGGCCTAGAATCTAGTAGAGGTTTCGAGGCAAGTGAAGTTAGAGGTAAAGTTTCCATGCACTTCTTGGTGAACTTCCAGTATTTTTTCACCTATGATGGATGCAATGGATGGAGAAGGGTGACCTTGTAGATCACCCTAAATGTTGCACTTTACCTTGATGTGTTTTAGTTAGAGATAACTTTGGATTGGGCTCATTTAGATTCAACAGAGCATAGAAGATTGAGAGTATTGTCTAATGCTCAAGAGGGAGGCTACACCTCCACTCCCGTAGTGATGGATAGATCAATGAGATAGTGAATCTCGGATGTACTTGGTTTGCATCTAGGGTACTTTATACTACTAGTATTTTTGTCGAGATCACTATTTAGTATACTAGTCAATGTGAGTTGGTATGCAAATGTGTATGGTTTATACCTAGGCTCTAAAACTATACATTTTCCCAGTTATTTACATGTATGGAATACATGAAATGTACATTTGGATATGATGTACATTTGCAAGGTATGTATAGGATATATGGATGGTATTCAATGTACACTTGTAAGTGATGCAAGAGAAGTATATTTGCATGAGTTACATGTGGTTTGCATATTATGTATGCTTTACATGCATATCATGTGGTACATCATTGTGATGAGACACTGGTTTGTGCTTAGTTTACACATTACTTTGCCTTGGTCATCACAATAGTATTGGGTTTTAGCATGTGGATGCACCCCTTATGGTTCTGATAATAGTTATGATTCATTTCTGTGAATCATAATTAGTGATTGGAATTTGAGACATGCAGAGGACATAAGCATGGTTAAGCAACAAGTGCACATGTTGTTTGACTACGATGCTAGTATGTATTTCCAATAGTGGCAACATATGCTTTTGAGGATAAATTGTAGTCCACTTGAGGGCGATTACGAGGATTTCAAGGGGTATGTTTGTCATGAGAACATGAAATTTTAATGCTTTGCCTAGCATTTGATTAACTCTTAATCAAATGGGCAAATGTGAGTTGCACATGTAATGTGCAAGTTAGTTATTTCACAATGACAGGGCCAAGGACATTGAGATGTCAGTGGGTGTTGTAGGAAAAATTTGTAATAAGTTATCCTTGGTAGGTACTAGGTGGCACTTGGTACCAAATTTTGGCCTAGAAAATTTTATTAGTCATTAATGTGAGTAGTGATATTAGGAACTAGGAATTAATTAATTGATTAATGCCAATTCACGGGCTAATAAATGCTCAAGAATATGTGGATGACAAATTGGACTAGCCAATTTAATTGTTAGTTGGTAGGGCTGAAAACTATTGAAAAATGCAATTAGAAGGTTGCCACTTCAAAACTTGCCCATGCAAGTGAGGAAAAGGCTATTAAAAGGTGTTGGAGCCTCATTCCAGGAGAGGAAGAGAGAGAGAGAGAGAGAGCTATTTATGCAATTTTCCAGCCATTGATGATCAGCCCAACCATTGGAGGCTATCAAAGAGTTGCCCCCAAGTGATCAGGAGGCCATTGGAGACAGGTGACAACCCATGTAGGCTGTCTACACAAAGATGACAGCAATTTGGGGTCCACAGGGGAAAGCAACTGCATATGGGGCTCTTGTTGATGGTGGGTTTTAGTCAATCAGCCATTCACAGGAGGGTAGCATTAAATTTCAGCTGATTTCGGTAATGAAACTCTGAATTTTCTCTCTCTTCAACTTTCTCTCTATCCTCTCAACCTTCAGAGCTTTCCTTGAGTGATCTCAGCCAGTGGGTGTAAAATAATTTCTGCTGCTAAACTATAATTTATAGAAAAAATTAGGATTTACCAACCACCCTAGGAAGAGTGCTCAGAATTCAAGGCCTAATACTTGAAATTCAGCAGCTGAAATATGGGGATTTCAAAGAATTTCAAGAGATAGCCATTCAACTTTAAGTTTGGGGTGGAATTTGTCATCTAAGGTATAGATTGAAGGCCAATCCCCAAGTAAGCCAAAGGACAAATTGGTTTGAAGGCTTGTTGGTTGCTATGGACAAAAAAATGTATTGAATATTGAAGGAGATTAGGCTTGATCTCAATGTACTTCAATCTTTAGCAATACAAATTAAAGAAATACCGCAAGGTGAACCAATTTTGGGGCCAACGGGCTATCCCCATTGTCGAAGATTACAGTGGTAAAGTGTGCATTTCAATTTCTGTGATTTGTTTACTTGCTGTAATTATTGATTAATCAAGTTATTACTAGCCTCTCCAAAAAAGAAGGCTAGTTTCATGGTTACTGTAGACTGTAGACAATATTGGTCTTAATGACTAGCCAATGGTGGTCCATAATCATAAAGTGATACACTTGATTAGCTGAAGCCTTTTCAGATTGAGTCAACTTGCAAGGTCCCAATCTTGCTAGGGATGATCAAAGTCGAGGGTAAGGAGGGGCTCTCTAGGTTGCATTGTTGTCAAAAGGTGGTCCCACAAGTCCCTATAACCTTGAGGGATGTGAAAAAGCCTCCTAGCGACTCACCAGAGTGGCATTAGAAACTAAAGATAAGTATAGTCAAGCCATTTGATTAAATTTAGGATGAGCCGCTTATCATAAATCTTGGGATTGGTGAAAAATGACTATCATGGAGGGTTGATTCAATAAGACACCGTACTAAAGTAAACTCTTTCTTTGGCGGGTCAGGGTTGGTGGGCTGTCTCTTGCTGCCACACATGCAAAACATCACATTTTCAATGGTTCCTATTTTTTCTACCTCACCAATGCTGAATCTTCTTGCCACCGTTTTCTTTCATGCCCTTTGGCATGGAAAATCTGGTCCCTATTGTCTGCTGTTTCGAGGGTTGCGGTTGGCACGTCATTGCAACCCCTTTGATTGGGTCTTTACTTAGCCCAAATACCCTACTCTTGCATAACCACATATGAAGATTCTATTTCCATCGTCCATTTTTGGGGCTGCTAGCAGAATTGGACAACTCGGAATGGTTTTGTTTTTAATTCCACCTTCGGGTGCGAACACACCTTGCTAAGTTGAAAGGTCTCCTACATTGGCAGCTAGACCTTATTCAGCACACTGATGTCCTTTCTAGGGAGAACTTGGTCCCTTGGCATATAACAATCTTTGTTGCTTCTTTGCTATGACTTTTATACTCTTTTAGTCTTCTGACCTTCTATAAAAGAGAGCTGAGTTTATGCACAATTGCCCAGAGTCATCTTGCATCTTGTAATCTTGTACTTCTTTCGTAATTAATACAATTACCTATTATAAAAAGAGAGAGAGAGAGAGAGAGAGAGAGAGAGAGAGAGAGAGGGTTCACAGGCCTACACAGTTCTGCCCTGCCTCTGCATGCAGGGTTGAGATAGAGCCTTCATGCTGCCAGTCAGGTATAGACTTGTTGCATGGTGCAGCCCAGACTTCAGCATAGACCCTGTGCGCCCTTCTGCAGGCAGTCAGGCACACATTTTATCAAGCACACAGTTCCCTCTTCAGTTCAACACACACTTGTGCAAGATCAGGCAGGGTACAAATGCAAGCAGTCACAGGTTCCCAAACCTAGAGACATGGACCTGAAGTGATGCAGCCCTGCAGTCAAGTGGGCTGCAGACATTAATCTGCACGCACAAAGTGGCAGAGAGAGGACAGGTCACGACTCACCTAAGCAGGCTGGGACAGAGAAAGCTCATCACAATGACAAGTCATGGCACATGAAGTGCAAACATGCAGGCAACTCACAGGCAGCATGCATGGAGAGAGAGAGAGAGAGAGAGAGAGAGAGAGAGAGAGAGTGTGTGTGTGTGTGTGAGAGAGAGAGAGAGAGAGTGTCTGTATTGGAAGTCGCAGGCTTGCCCCTTCCATGTTCGCCTCAAAGTGGCTCAGACAGTTATGTTGCCAATGCTCACATATTTCTTGCCATTGCTGCCTTGGTCTACTACTACATTGAATGCTCTTACTCAGTACATTCGTTTCATGTTATGGAAGAAGGACTCCTTGCATGCAGGCATTTCATGGATTTCTTGGTCGCATGCATGTACCCCCAAACGCATGGGTGGTGGGGCTATTTTGGATGCCGAAACTCATATGCTGGCACTTCGTTGGTCTCTTTTTCATGCCATGTGCTTGGATCATCACCCGTGGGTCTTTATAGCCCGTTACTTTCTTGAGGATCACGGGCTTATGCATGGTAATACCCAAATTCGGAGCTCCGGGTGGCATGTTCTTAATGCAGACTCTCGGTTTTCTAGTCCTTCATCCCTGCTTGCTCATTTGGTATGCTCCTGGAAATTGGTTCTCCAGAAGACTCGGTGGCATCCAGCGGAGGACCGCTTAGATACTAACTCTTTTCAATTGGAATTGTTGACAGCCTCGCGATTACTTTCTTGGGAAGGCAAACATAAGCTCAGACCAAAATTTAACCGCATGGCACGTTTGGGCTTGACTTCAGTTGCAGATGCCACCCTTGCCAGTCGCAATGTGTTGATATCGTTTCGTACAACCAGGACGCTTTTTTAGGATCCCTCGTGGATACCGTGATTTATGGGAACAGCTTTTGCTGGTGCTCCAGAGCAGACAACCCTTTCCTGCCCTTGCTTTGGATCGTCCTTGGCAAGACTGGGACCTTGCAGGTCAGCTGAATTTGGAAAAGGCCTCAGCTAACCAGGTGTATCATCTTCTGATTAAAGATCATCAATGGCTGGTTACTAAAGCTAATACTGTATGGGGATTGCGTAAATCTCAGTCATGGTGGAAGGCAATTGTGATGGAGGGCTGGTTGAACAAGACACCTTTCAAATGCAAGGTCTTTCTTTGGAGGGTGATGATTGGTGGTCTTCCTCTTGCTTCAGCTCTTTCCAAGCGTCGAATCTCCAACGGCAATTGTTTCTTTTGCACCACCAGTGTGGAATCGGCCCGTCATCGATTTATTTCTTGCCCTCTCGCTAAGAAAATCTGGTCACTCTTGTCAGCGGTTTGGCGTGCAGTGGTTGGTTTCTCGCTAAGCCCTTTTGATTGGGTTTTTGTACGGCCCAAATACCCCACACCGGCACAGCCGCATATGAAGATCTTGTTTCACTTTCTTAGATACTGGGGCTGCTGGCACAATTGGACCATTCGGAATGCTTTTCTTTTTGATTCAGCCTCTAATGTTCAGGGACATATTGCGAGGCTTAAAGGTCTCTTGCATTGGCAGAGAGATCTCATTCGACACTCTGACTTACTCCCTCGGGAGGACTTACTTCCTTGGCATATGGCAATTTCCTCTGTGTCTTTGCCATGACTTTTGTAACTCTTTTGTTGTTTAGTACTTTATAAATATAACATCCATTACGAAAAAGAGAGAGAGAGAGAGTGTGTGTGTGTGTGTGAGACTGTTTAGTCACTCTGCTTCCTTTGTACCTTGACTGTGATGTCTCAGATTTTATGCACGATGGCCTAGAGCCATCTTGTATCTGGTAACCATGTAATCTTGTACATTTTTCGTAATTAATATAGTTTTTACAGAAAAGAGTGTGACTCTAAAGGTTGCTGTTTGTTGCCAGCTACACTCTTAAAACTGCCAGAGGAATTCTGTCCAGCCTGTGGGGACTTGCAGACCTGCAGACCTGCAACTGGGCTATACAGCAGCAGACCTGTACCTAGAATCTGCTGTGGAAGTGTTGGCACATATGGCAGTCTTGCCCAGTGGAGTAGAAGTGCAGAGATGGAGCCTTCTGGTGGTATTGATATGGATTTTCTTGATCAGCACTTGGTTAGGGTAGAAGGTAAAGAGTGTCTGGATTCAGACGATGAGTCTCGGGCTGAGGACATGCTTGATAACACCGAAGGTGATGGATGAAGTGGGCAAGCATCACAAGGCAGTGATGGATCCTATAGGTGCAACTTTTTAGAGCCCTCGCAGCAAAGTGGTTTCCCTCCTTCACAAGGGTGGTGGGATATGTACCAAGGGGACATTCCTCAACAGGTTGTGTGTATGCCTTGCATAACAGACCAATGACTCTTTTCAATATATTATGCACATGCGGTGGCTATCATAGGCACATAAATAGTATTACAACAGATTGCTACCTTCCATGAGAGGGAAGCCATCTTTATTTTACACGAAGGACTCCTTTGATTCCCCATATTAGAGCATGGCTACAAGAAATGCTATTTAGTGATGATGTGTGTTAGACTAATGCTTCAAGGCAAGGGCAAGCCCCTCTTGTGGAGGAGATTTATGATGTGCTAAGGGGGTTCTCAAGATTCTCTTTCGTTCCCCCGAATCCGATGTTCGGCCTCGGGTAATGCAATGCATCCCCTTGTTTCTAGATGGTTAGTTGGTTCATGCCAACCCATGGAGGCCCATAGAGGAATTTGAGGATATCCTTAGATAGGCATTCCCAACTTGGATAGAGGTGGTTAATTTCCCTTTTGACCTTTGGTGGCTTCTTCCTCTTGTATTGCGACCTCTTGGTCAAGTCTTGATGGAGCCCCATTTGGTCTCTCGGAACAGGAACATAGCCTGCATACTTTGGGTTACCGGAAAACCTCGGCCTAATAAGATTCGTTTTGAGGCACCAGAATTGCATACGTTGTCTCTTGAGCTAAAATGCGGAACTTTTGCGAGGTATTGTTTCAAATGTGGCTAGTTGAGCCATTTTGTCTCTGAATGTGATCATGCTTAGGAGGCTTTGCAAAGTGGTTTGGATCTTGAGGTGGATATGTAGGGGTGTGAACCCCAAGCTATGCCGCAACAATTTGTTCCTCCCCCATGTCTCCTGGTTTGCACAAAAATACTAATATAGATTCACTTCAAGCTGTTATTGACTCTCGTCCTACTTGTTAGGGTTAGGCATTTAAGGATGGTCCTTGGATTTTTGTGGTTAAACGGCATGCTCACCAAGAAGCTCATTCGATTCCTTTGCATATGACCTTCTGATAATATCACACACACTTTTCAATGCCGGGGTAAAGGATTCTACTCTAAACCTCAGCCTCAATCATCTCATGTGTATGCAAATGCAATGGTTGGTAAAGGTGCTTCTACTTCTGCTTTGAGATTTGATGCTTGTGGTAGGTTGTTGCCCTCTTGAGATGCATTTCATACTTAGCAGCACTAGTTCCCTCCTCATGCATCGATTGCTAGCTTGCAAAGGGTGGATCTGGTCGGTGTGATTCGTAGTGAAATGGAGAGATTTTAAGCTGCCAAATTTGTGGATGCAAAAGAGAAAGCAATGGTTCACAAATTCTTCCTTTCTTTGTTCATCATGAAACTTGCTTTATGAAATGTCAGGGGTTTTGTTGGGCGGTAAGCAGTCTAGGTTGTGGAGGACTGTTTTTGCTAGTAATTGGGATGTTTTTGTGCAGTGGAGCATAAGCAGCACTCGTTAGTTGGTTCCACCTATGTTTATTACGATTTTACAGTGTTCTTCATTGGTTCAGTTCCTCATAAATTTGGAGTTACATCAGTGGTCTGATCTTTGTTGCAGCCTTCATTGGTTTGTCACCAGGATATTCAAGGTAGATCCGTGGTGGTGGAGATTACGTATGAGGGGGAGGTTCTGTGGTTGGTGGGTGTGTGTGCCCCTAATATTGCCCCGTGAGATCATTGTCAACTTTAGGAAGATATGCGGTCCCTTTCCATGGCCTGCAAGGGGCTTGTTATGGGCAACTTTGATGTTTGTGTATCTATGGATCAGGCTGCTTCGCCTCACTCTGTTATGGATGGTCATGAGCATCAAGCATGGGATGCTATGGCAGCTTTGGCTCTGAAGTAGGATATGTGGTCGTGGATGCATCCTTGTGAGTCTGGATTTACATATCGATCTCTCCAACATTCGGGCACTTGGGCCAGTAGGCTGGATAGGATGTACATTTGCCAAAGTGATTCCTTTCTTCTAGTAGTGATCAACATGTGGGTGGAGAGGCATCATGTTATTTCCGATCATTGTCCCTTGGTTTTGGAAATGACTCATTGACCCATGCATGCCTTCAAGTCACTACTCACTCAATTGCCATTATGGTTTAATCAGTCCTTGTTGAATGATCTATTTTTTGGGCACATGCGACAGTTGATTGCTGTGTTTTGCATGCATGCATGCGATGAAACAGTGCTTCATCTCTTTGTCTCTTATCCTATTGCTAGACAAATTTGGAGTTTTGTTTCCTTTGTGTGGTCTGCAACAACTCAGTGTCAGAGTGCAGCGGTGCGGAAGCGTAGGACTGAGAGAGAGAGAGAACGCAGAGAGAGAAGGGAGAGAAAGAGACAGTGGACGATGAAGATCTGCTGTATAAAGAATGCTGAATACAAAGATATACAAGGGCGCAGTGCACTGGACTGCGTGTCTCCACCTTGACGATGCAACCTGCTGTCCACCTCGAAGTCTGCTGCAGTCTGCACTGTCTCATTAGACACAAATTCACCTCCCTTGTCGGATCGCAAGGTCTTCAACTTCCGGCCTGATCGGTTCTCCTCAAAGAGAAGCCAATCCTTGAAGTGCGAGAAAGCTTCTGACTTTAGTGTCAAAAAATAGGCCCATGTCATCCTGCTATAGTCATCCACGATCAGCATGAAGTACGAGCTCCCACGCAGGGACTCATTCCTCATAGGGCCACAAAGATCCGTAGATACTAGCTCCATCGGTGAAGTAGACCGCCGCGAAGCTGTGTGGGGAATGGCATCTCTATGCTGCTTCCCCCGAATGCAGGAGACACATGGCTGCTGGCTCACCACTATATCCGGCAACCCTCGAACAAGCTGTCCACGTGACGCCCTCCGAAGATAGTCATAGTTCAGGTGACCAAACCGAGCATGCCATAACTCAGACTGTGACTGTGAGGTAAGAAGAAGAGTAGAGAGGGCAGTGGAAGACTTCAGTTTGTAAATGCCGTTCTCCTCATATCCAGATGAGAGAACCTTCCTCGATCCACGATCAAGGACGCGCACCGTAGAACTGTCAAACTCCACCAAAAGACCAAGGGAGCAAATCTTATGAACTGAAAGGAGATGGTACCCTAATCCTGGTACATGCAAAACCTCTGAGGTATGGGTACCACCTCGTCCATCCGGAATAAGCTGCATCTTACCCCGATCTGCAATAGAAACTGAAGAGCTGTCTCCAATGAGAATCTGCCCACGCGAGGGTCGCAGCTGGGCAACACCATCTGATGAAGGAGTCATGTGCCGTGAGGCACCACTATCAACAATCCACTCTCGAGCTTGGGGAGCCGTCATCGCAACATCAGAAGCATTCGGTGAAGCGTCCTCAATGACAGCTAGATGAAGAAATGCAGCTGATGAGGGTGCAGCCACCGCTCCAGAATCCTTGGTGTCCTTCTTCTTGGTGTCCTTCGTGTCTTTGTCAGGGCAATCCTTCTTCCAATGGCCAGTCTTTCCACAAATATGGCATGTGGAGTCTTTGTCCTTATCCTTGTCCTTGTCCTTCTTGGACTTGTTATCCCCCTTCTTCTTCTTTTGGTCCTTCCCCTTCTTCTGAGAGGCTTGACCTGTCAGCGCCTCCGACTTGGAAGCATTCTGTCCCTTTAACTGTTCCTCTTGGTCCAAGACCATAGGAACCAACTCTTCCCACCGAAGAGTAGACTCTCGCCCCGAAGCAATAAGGGCAGAGTAAAATGTACCGAATCGTGGCAGCAACTGGGACAATAGTGTGATCGCCATGTCTTCGGAGGAAATCTGCTTCCCCGCATTCTGAACCTGCATCTGTAGCTGCCTTAGCTTGTTAATGTGCTCCCGTAGCGAAGAAGACTTATTTACGGACAAGGTCCGCATCTGAACCTCCAAAGAAACCCTCTTCATCAGGGTCATCCGATTGTACATTTGATCAAGCTCCAGCCATATCTCACGAGCCACCGTCAAGTGCTCGATGTGAGCGATCACGGCTGTAGTGCATGATAGGAAGAGAAAGGATCGAATCCTGGCATTCAGTTTGTCCCAATGAGACTGGGCCCTGGCCAACTCCGCACGAGCATCGGAAGAGAGTTTGGACTCATCTCTTACCGAGGGCCGGTCAATCTCCTCCTGTACCAACTCCGCCAAATCATAGGACTCAAGGATGGCTAACATCACGACGCGCCAAATGCGGTAGTTGTCGCCGTCGAGCTTCTGATCTGTAGGAAGAGCCGGTAAGAGAGGCACCTTCCGGTCCATAATCGCCTAGAACTCCAAGTCCATCTCTGTAGACATCTACACCTGCAATGCCTTCTCAAACGCAAAAGCAGCCCCCTCTGACTGGGAAAACTCAGCCTTCTAAGGCTCTTCCGTGTCCTGTAGCTTCTTCACCTGCCGGAGGCGATGAAAAAGCAAAACCTGCACTTGTGGGCTGAAAACTCAAACTTCCTCTGCGTCAAACAGCAGTAAACAACAGCAAATCCACCACCTGTACTCCTTTCCTGTGCGCCCACACTCGTTTCAGCCTTGTTCCAAGGCGCAGCCCTCCTGTCTGCCCTTAAACGCAAAAAACGCAAATTTGTGTCGCGATGGAAACTCCTCTTCAGGTTGATTCTGCGCTCAGTCAGCCCTCAAACACTGCTCTGATACCATGTCAGAGTGCAGCGGTGCGGAAGCGTAGGACTGAGAGAGAGAGAACGCAGAGAGAGAAGGGAGAGAAAGAGACAGTGGACGATGAAGATCTGCTGTATAAAGAATGCTGAATACAAAGATATACAAGGGCGCAGTGCGCTGGACTGCGTGTCTCCACCTCGACGATGCAACCAACTGTCCACCTCGAAGTCTGCTGCAGTCTGCACTGTCTGCTATTTGAAATCTGTGAACAGAGACAGAAACTGCGCGTCACCGGTCTGTAATCTGCGTCAGAGAAGTGTGTGTCTAGACTGCTGAAAGTGTCGACTATAAATAGCCGAGATCTGCCAGAAAATAGGCGCTAGAAATACCCTGTCGGCTGCATTAAATGCAGCTGACTGACTGTACAGGTCGGACTGCCACGTGGCAGTCCGACTGTGCAGTCCGACTGCACTCTGCCTGTCCGACTGCACAGCGATCTGATCTCTAACACTCAGCACCGGATATTAGTTCGTTCGTGGATTATGGGAAAGATGAATTCCTCGTCTTCTTTGCATTCAGATTACTCCTGCCTTTTTCATATCCTTAGATGGACAACCGTGTGGCATATTTGGCGCACTCGAAATGCCTTCATTTTTAATTCAGTATCGGGTATCCATGGTCATGTGGCCCGTATTTGTGGTTTATTGTTATGGCAGATCTCCTCTATGGTCTCAGCTGATCTGGTTCTTCTTGACATTGCTGCTCCTTGGCTAGATATTGTTCACTCTACTCCAGCTAATCTTTCTGAGTGACATTTCTGTGTTAGAGTTGTGGTAGACTTTTAGTTGTATTGTTGACCTGATGGTCTAATGTAAAAATGTGAGACTTTTATCCTTTCTATTTGGTTGGCCTGAAGGCCGCCGCCGAATGTAAATATTCTAACATTAATATACACTTATTCAAGAAAGAAAGAATAAAAAGAAAAAGGATGAACAAAGTTAAAGAGACATTAAGATAGTGTAAGCTCCAAAACACATCAAACAACTCATATTGATGAAATAAAAAGATACAACTCTTGCCAGAGCAAGTTTTTGGCAAATCTTTAGCAAATTATAATGCTACTAATTCTCACACAACACACACTACAAAGTGTCTAAATGACAATCTTATATACAAATAGAGCTAGGTGGACTGATGTTGTAACCATTTCTAGCGTCTATCATGACCCTGTAATGCCTAAAGCCTATAAAGTAGGCAATCGAGTAACAATGGTTGTAGCTGCTAGAGTAACCACTTCTACCAAAGCTAGAGTAACTACTTCTGCAAGAGTTGCAAAAATGTTCGTTTGCAAAAATATATTTTATTTTATGAAGTTGAGGCCTTTTGCACTAAAGATAAAGGTATTTCTAGTGACAGTAGAAAGGCTTCTTCCTGTGTCTTTGCCAGAGCTCAACTGCAACATTGCTGGAGTTGTGCTCTAGGTCATCACTAGAGTTGCACCGGGCAGGATACAATTTTCTCCATGCCAACCACCCACTTTGGCAAAACGATAGTCCATCCAACTTCCTCAAACAAAGCCATAGTCAGCCACATCTAAGCTTCTTTGTGTATCACTATCACTATGCCCCTAACTACCTTAGTCCCTACAAATCTCCTTCTATACTTCTCTTATTTGTATGATCATCTATGTATGATGTATCCAAACCCATCTATTTACTTGTAACTTGTATGTTGTATTGCATATTGCGCATGAGGCATATACCATAGAGGTTTTTGCATTTTACTCTCAAGTAATCATCTCATATACTCTAATACCATTGCTCTTTAGACTTTACACACTTATTCTATCATCTTTAGTTCAAAATATCCAAGATGATTTTTTTTTTCATACTAATATCATACCATAACTTATAAAATCTTAAGGTACCATTTAGTACCGTATTTTATCATGCCGTATGGTATTGTACCTTTCATACCTGATGACTATGCTTTTTGGATAGGCCTCTTGTCTTCATGTCAATGTAGTGAAATCCTTGCTAATCAGGTGTACTGAATCAGATTTACATTCTCCACAATGGTAAGGTATGGTGATCCCTTGTGGAAATGTTATGTGGCATTTGGATTACCCCCTAGGCATCGATGTGCAACCCAAGAAATTGTTGCCATGGATTTTTCAAAAATTGAAAGCAAAGTTTCTTTACTGGAAATCACAAGCCTGCTAGCCCTTCCATGTCCACCTGAAAGTGGCACTGTCCATCATGCTCCCCATGCTCACTTATTTTTTGCTGCTCTTGCCTTGGAGTGCCTCCATCTTGAGGGTCCTTACCGGACACATTCACTTTAAGCTATGAAAAATGGACACTTGGATGCATGTATCTCATGAATCTCTTGGAGCCATGGTTGCACTCCTAAACATATGGGTGATGGGGCTATTTTGGATGCACATACTTACATGGTTGCTCTTCGATGGTCTCTCTTTCGTGCCATCCCTGGGTCTTTGTTGCCAAGTTCTTCTTGCAAAAGTAGGGCGTGGTTCATGGTAATACGACTATAGGCAGCTTTTGGTGGCACATTCTTAATGTTGATGCTTCCTGTTCCTTACCTGCTTCCTTCTTGGTCTCTCAACTCGTCTACTCATGGAACTTGATTCTTCAAAAGGCCAAGGGGAACCCTGCGGAGGATTGTTTGGCTGCCAACTATTTTCACATGGAATTGTTGGCAATGTCCAAGCTGATTTTGTGGGATGGAAAGCAAGAGGTTCATCCTAAATTTAATCGAATGGCACCACTAAGCTTGTCTTCGGTTTCTAATGCCACTATGGTGAGTTACGGAGGGTTGATGTTTCTCATGATATTGCAGCCCAAGGAGCCCTTCCCTACCCTCAATTCTAATCATCCTTCACAAGACTGAGACCTTGCACGTTGACTCCATTTGGAAAAGGCTTCTATTGATCAAGTGTACTACCTTATGATTAAGGACGTAGAGCATTATTGTTATGGGATAGGAGGTGACCCCAGCATCATCCACCCCCCAGAGAGCAGTTACAGACTACTTGAGCATAGCTTAACCCCCAACCGTGACCACCCTAGACACTACATCTCCTACTGATAGGTGCTACCGAGATACAGCATCAGGAGGCATCACTGTTGACAGAGCTACAACGCTACGCAGAGCATGATGCCTAGAGTACCTACTCGGCGACATAGGCGCGTGCCCATATGTGCCACATTCACATCACGATCACTCATTACAGAGGTTGATTGGTGCAGTGACTCAGTGTAAGGTAGCTTGCAAAGTCTTGATGGATTCCATAGAGTAAGGGGGGAGATACCCTACACTCTTGATCTTTTTAAACTTAGTTTTTTCCAACTTTTTCAGTTTCCATACTTCTCATTCCAATATACCATGTAAACTTACACATAAATTTTCTCTCTTCTTATCTAATGAGAGATGATGATACCAGTTGTATTGGTTATGGTCTCATAAGCCACTCTGGCCTTTTAGAGACGTTAATAGATCTCTCTTTTTTTTTTCCCCGTAAAAAATAGATCTCTCTCTCTCTCTCTCTCTCTCTCTCTCTTTTTCGTAAAAGGTAATTGTATTAATTACGAAAAAGTACAAGTTTACATGATTACAAGATACACAATGGCTCTATCCCATTGTGTGTAAAGAACACTCTGTCTCTCGACAATAACCAGACGACCTAAGAGTTACAAAGTCATGGGAAAGACGCAGAGGAAATCTCTCTCTCTCTTTTTTTTTCCGTAAAAGGTAATTGTATTAATTACGAAAAAAATACAAGATTACTTGATTACAAGATACATGACGACAATGCAAGTCATCATGTGAAGAGGTGCTAAGTACTATAAGTTACAATTTCATGGCAAGGATGTGGAGGAAATTGCCATATGCCAAGGACGGAAGTCCTCCGTAGAGAGCAAATCAGAACGATAGAGAAGATCTAACTGCCAATACAAGAGGCCCTTAAGCCTCACAATATGCCGCTGAACATTATGGGCGGCTTCAAACAGAAAAGCATTCCGAATGGTCCAGTTATGCCAACAGCCCCAGTATCGAAGAAAGTGATACATGAGCTTCATATGTGGCTGTGCGGGAGTAGGGTATTTGGGCTGGCCCAAAACCCAATCAAAGGGGCGCAGTGTGATACCAACCACCCCTCGCCAAACGGCCGACAAAAATAACCAGACTTTCTTAGCGACGGGGCAGGAAATAAATCGGTGGCGGGCGGATTCCATAGTAGTGGTGCAAAAGAAACAAGTGCCATTGGAGATTCGTCGCTTGGAAAGAGCCGAAGCAAGCGGAAGACCCCCAATTATCACTCGCCAAAGAAAGACTTTGTATTTAAAGGGTGTCTTGTTGACCCAGCCCTCCATCACAGTGACCCTCCACCACGAGCGGGATTTACGCAATCCCCATAAAGCATTCGCTTTAGTAACTAGCCATTGATTATCTTTAATCAGGAGATGATACACTTGATTGGCAGAAGCTTTGCTCAAAGGCAGCCGGCCTTGTAGGTCCCAATCCTGCCAGGGATGATCCAAAGCAAGAGCAGGAAAGGGTTGTCTGTTCTGGAGCACCGTCACGAGCTGTTCCCATAAAGGCCTATATCCACGAGGGATCCGGAAAATCCTCCTAGCAGTACGAAACGAGATAAGCACATTGCGACTGGCAAGGGTGGCATCCGCAACTGAAGACAAGCCCAAACGTGCCATCCGGTTGAATTGTGGTCTAAGCTCGTGTTTACCTTCCCACGAAAGTAGACGCGAGACTGCCAGTAATTCCAATTGAAAAGAGTTAGTAGCCAGGCGATCCTCCGTTGGGTGCCACTGAGCCTTTCGAAGGACGTGTTTCCAGGAACACACCAAATGAGAAAGCAGCGATGAAGAAGAACTGGAAAACCGTGAATCCGCATTAAGAACGTGCCACCAAGAACTCCGGAGTCGGGTATTGCCATGCCGAAGCCCATGACCCTCAAGGAAAGAACGGGCGATAGCGACCCACGGATGATGGTCATCCGAGCACATGGCGCGGAAAAGGGATCAACGGAGTGCCTGCATGTGAGTTTGGGCATCTAAAATAGCTCCGCCACCCATGATTTTGGGGGTGCACACATGCGACCACGAGATCCAGGAAATGCCTGCATGCAATGAGTCCTTCTTCCAGAGCATGAAGCGAATAGACTGAGTGAGAGCATTCAGAGTCGTAGGAGTCCAGGGCAACAATGGCAAGAAATATGTGACCATTGGCAACATAATTATCTGGGCTACTTTGAGGCGAACATGAAAAGGCCAGGCCTGAGACTTCCAGTACATAAACTTGGCCACCATCTTCTGAGAAATCCACTGCAGAAGCTGCTTTGGGGGAACATCAACACCCAATGGGTATCCAAGATGCCTGACAATGGAACCTCGAGGAACAACCAGACCCTGCCAGTCCAAGGACTGCAAATCCGACTCCGTGCAGCTTAGAATGGCTGATTTCAGCGGATTGATACGGAGGCCTGACGCCTGGCCAAAGAGACCCCAAACATCCAATGCTTTTCCTCTCTCTCTCTCTCTCTCTCTCTCTCTCTCTTTTCGTAAAAGGTAATTGTATTAATTACAAAAAAGTACCAGTTTACATGATTACAAGATACACGATGGCTCTATCCCATCGTGTGTAAAGAACACACTGTCTCTCGACAATAACCAGACGACCTAAGAGTTACAAAGTCATGGCAAAGACGCAGAGGAAATTGCCATATGCCAGGGATGTAAGTCATCCCGAGAGAGCATGTCAGAGTGCCGGAGAAGATATATCTGCCAGTACAAGAGACCCTTAAGCCTAGCAATATGCCGCTGAACATTATAGTCGGAATAAAAAAGAAAAGCATTCTGAATGGTCCAGTTATGCCAACAGCCCCAATATCGAAGAAAGTGAAACACGATCTTCATATGTGGCTGTGTCGGTGTGGGGTATTTGGGCTGCACAAAAACCCAATCAAACGGGTATAGCAAGAAACCAACCACCGCTCACCAAACGGCTGACAAGAATGACCAGATTTTCTTAGCGATGGGGCAAGAAATAAATCGGTGATGGGCGGATTCCACACTGGTGGTGCAAAAGAAACAGTTGCCGTTGGAGATTCGACGCTTGGAAAGAGCTGAAGCAAGCGGAAGACCACCAATCATCACCCTCCAAAGAAAGACCTTATATTTGAAGGGTGTCTTGTTCAACCAACCCTCCATCACAGTTGCCCTCCACCATGACCGGGATTTATGCAATCCCCATAGAGTATTAGCTTTAGTAACCAGCCATTGATGATCTTTAATCAGAAGATGATACACCTGGTTAGCTGAAGCCTTTTCTAAATGCAGCATGCCAGCAAAGTCCCAGTCCTGCCAGGGACAATCCGAAGCAAGGGCAGGAAAGGGTTGTTTGCTCTAGAGCACCATCGAAAGCTGTTCCCATAAATGCCTATAACCACGAGGGATCCTGAAAAGCCTCCTGGTTGTATGAAAGGATATCAACACATTGCGACTGGTAAGGGTGGCATCCGCGACTGAAGTTAAACCCAAACGTGCCATGCGGTTGAATTTTGGTCGAAGCTCATGTTTACCTTCCCACGAAAGTAACCGCGAGACTGCCAACAATTCCAATTGAAAAGAATTAGTAGCCAAGCGATCCTCCCCTGGATCTCTCTCTCTCTCTCCTCTCTCTCTCTCTCTGTTTTCGTAATGGATGTTATATTTATAAAGTCCTAAACAACAAAAGAGTTACAAAAGTCATAGCAAAGATATAGAGGAAATTGCCATATGCCAGGGAAGTAAGTCCTCCCGACGGAGTAAGTCAGAGTGCCGAATGAGATCTATCTGCCAATGCAAGAGGCCTTTAAGCCTCGCGATATGTCCCTGAACATTAGAGGCCGAATCAAAAAGAAAAGCCTCTCTCTTTTTTTTCGCCTCTCTCTCTCTCTCTCTCTTTCGGAATGAGTGATTATATTATATCAAAAGACTGAGAAAGTACAAAAGTTGCATGAGAAAAGAACACAAAGGAGTACAAAAATCGGGGAAAATTGCCTCTCTCTTCATGGGATTAACCACCAAATATATAGAATTTAATATAGCTTGTTCAACTTATTTTACCCACAAAAGAAGTTGATATGTTTGGTGGAAGCTTTGCCAATGGGTAAGGTTTTGAAAAAAGAAAGTTGCAGCCACTAGGTGTACAAATTATGGAGCAGCCTTGAAGGCATCCGATATCTCTTTTGGAGTTAGTTTGATCCATAGTCACTACTTAATCATTGGACTATAGAAAGGAAGATTTCTAATATGAAAGTTAGCAAATACTAGATTGTTGGGCCTTATGGACAATATGGACAGCTCCAAACCATGCCAATTTTGGGTCATCACTTTTTTAGACTCTACAGCAATCACTATATGATTGTGCTTTGTTAGGTGATGTGAACAGTTCCAATTTTGTGTTTTCTTGGGATTTCTAATACATTTTTTGTGATAGTGGCATTCCCATTAGCATAACTTCCCTTGTAAGTCAATCACCTTGAGACGTCTATCTATATGATATAACACTTTTGAATGAGACAAGCCTTTCAGTGAAAGAAACTCTGTGATTTGGAGAGACTTTAACCAATGGGGAGACTCTAACCAAGTGGAGACTAGAAAGATTGAACTAAGTCTAGAAACCATAACCTAGGAAGCAGCCTGCACCTATGTTGATAAACATTCTTTGAACCAATTTAGCTGGCAGGTTGAATGGCTATTCACTCGAGCTTTGTAATAGATTTCCCCTTGTTATGTAATTCTTGATATGGAAGTCCCTTACAGGGCTGCTTTGTACTTGTTTTTTTGCCTTGGGACACTTTGTTCTGAGGTGCGTTAATAGAAATTTTTGCTTCTCTGTAAAAAAAAAAAAGTAGAATCTGATTCCATTACTTAAACCATGTACATTTGTAGGCCATATACATGATCATGTACCTCTATCCTGTGTTATTTTGAAATATCCAATGGATTCAATTTGTTCTTGTTTGCATCTTTGATTGACTTCTCCAACCAGAGGATTTATGATGCCTATGGTCTTTTAATGTGTAGGTGTTCTACAACATGGCCAGGCCTGGTCAAAAATGTATCACATTGCAAAATTTTTTGTATTTTCTACCAGAAGAACAAGCCGCAAATGCATTTTCTTTGTTTGTTCATAATGAAGCTGGCGAAATTACCAAGGGCTCTTTCATGAAATGGGTTGTTGATATGTACAAAGAGCGTAGAGCCCTCTGCTTGACATTAAATGACAACAAAACAGTAGTTGAGAAGCTACATCATGCTTTAAATGTGGTAGGTGCCACTTTTATGTCCAAACAAATATTGTGTTAGATGCTTCCATCAGAAAATAATAACTAACAACAGCCATTATTTGTCACAAACTAAACGAGAACTGTTGCATGTCCCTTTGCAGGTGCTTGCAATGATTCTTATTGCTGTCTTCGCGTTGATTTTTGGCCTTGAAACATCCAAAGTTCTTCTTTTTATCTCATCTATAATAGTTCCATCTGTATTTATGTTTGGAAACTCTGCAAAGAACACTTTTGAATCCATCATTTTTCTATTTGTTACACATCCATTTGACGTTGGAGACTGCGTTGTTGTGGATGGGCAGATTTTGACTGTAGAGGTGAGCCATTTATATGAGATTGTTATTGAAATACCATGCTTCTCTAAAGTATTATCAACACATCAACATCAACTCAAACTCATACTAGATTTATTTTATGGTGCACAGGAAATAAATTTAATAAACACCATATTTCTCAGGTGAGGGAATTTTTCTTTAAATGGCATCGTCAAGTAATGCATAATGAAGGCATTATGGAAAATTAAATATAAACCAGAAAGAATTATCTCATTCTGTATACTGTACCTAATCTTATAAAGCATTCAAACTTGTCGGTTCCAAGCTATTACTATTCAAACTAGTATCCGTCTACGTACATATATGGTGATAGCTGCTGATATGCTAGCTTAAAATACAAATAGAAAGACCCTCATTGTGAAAGAACCTATGTATAACACAAGGTAACCACGAAAAAATTCACCCCTGAAATGTTCCACTCCCAAAAATGTTGCATTTCAGCCTGAAACGTTTCACCTCTGGTTACATCCCAAGTGAAACGCCACATTGAACAAAGGAATAAGACATTTGAAATAATATGGTCAACAATGTACATCCTAAGTGAAACACCACATTAAAGAATACAATAAGACATTTAAAATAGATATGGTCAGCAAAAAGAGAAATTGTTCTTATTTTCTTGGAGTGAAATAGATAAGCAAAATATTGCATATTGAAACATTTCAGTAGTGAAATGTGTTTCACGTTTCGATATTGGCAAAATGAGTTTCACGGTTACCATGGTATGACATCAGAACATGATGCTGCTCAGTTGCAAAGCAGTTTGCATTTGTCACTTAGGGATGGCCCCCTCTCTACCTCTACCGAAGTCTTTGAAATGTCCATTGATGCCTGCGAAATGAGTGAATCTAATAGTGAAGCAATCTCCACCTCCATTGAGTGTGGATCCTCAATAGGCAAAGGCTCCAAAGGCACCAGAGTAGGTGCCCAACTGTCACCTTGATCTCCAAGGACATGATGTTCAACATCCCCCTCTACAGCTAGAAACTCCACGAACCAAACGTCTCAACTCATGTATTCCTCCTGTGAAATGGAATCATAAAGCCTATATCCTTGGGACTATGAGCTATATAACCCACGATCACCTACCTTTTGGAAGCCGGCTCAAACTTATCCCACTTTTTCTTCAGGATGTGAACATAAGCATCACATCCGAACACCTTGAAATACCTTAATTACCTCCAAATGGAGGAAGGTGGGCAATAAGGGAGTAGCCACCACTCCTAAGGGAGTCTTCTCCTTCTTGATGTTATTCTTGTCTTGCCACAAATGTGGCATGTAGACTCTCATTGGCTTTATCTTGCTTGGACTTCTTCTTCTTCTTCTTTTGTTGGGAAGACTGACATGTCAATGCCTCTGACTTGGGAGCATTTTTGAGTTTTGAGTTTTTCATCTTGGTCCAAGACCATCGAAACCAACTCCCCCACTTAAGAGTTTTTGTTTTCCCTGAAGCAATCAAGGCAAAATAGAATACATTGAATCGAGACAATAATTGTGAGAGGAGAGTTATCACCATGTCCTCTGAGGTAATCGCCTTCCTTGTGTTTTTTATCTACATCTGCAAACTGCCAAAGCTTGTTGACATGCTCCCACATAGAAGAATACTTTTTGGGACTCAAAGTCTGCATTTGAACCTCTAAAGATAACCACTTCATAATGGTTATCCGATTGTATATTTGATCCAACTCCAACCATATCTCTCGAGCCACAGTCAAGTGCTCGATGTAAACAATAACAACTAGAGTACGAGAGAGAGAAGAGAGAGAGAGAGAGAGAGAGAGAGAGAGAGAGAGAGAGAGAGACGAAAAAAAAAGAGAGAGGAAAGAGTCTCGCGGTTGCTTTTGTGGGAAGGTAAACATGAGCTTCGACCAAAATTCAACCGCATGGCACATTTGGGATTAACTTCAGTCGTGGATGCCACCCTTGCCAGTCGCAATGTCTTGATATCCTTTCGTACAGCCAGGAGGCTTTTCAGGATCCCTCATGGATATAGGCATTTATGGGAACAGCTTTTGATGGTGCTCCAGAGCAGACACCCCTTTCCTGCCCTTGCTTCGGATCGTCCCTGGCAGGACTGGGACTTGGTAGGCCAGCTGAATTTAGAAAAGGCTTTAGCTAACCAGGTGTATCATCTTCTGATTAAAGATCATCAATGGCTGGTTACTAAAGCTAATACTCTATGGGGATTACGTAAATCCCGGTCCTGGTGGAGAGCAACTGTGATGGACGGCTGGTTGAACAAGACACCCTTCAAATATAAGGTCTTTCTTTGGAGAATGATGATTGGTGGTCTTCCGCTTGCTTCAGCCCTTTCCAAGCGCCGAATCTCCAACGGCAACCGTTTCTTTTGCACCACCAGTGTGGAATCCGCCCGTCACCGATTTATTTCTTGCCCCATCGCTAAGAAAATCTGGTCATTCTTGTCAGCCGTTTGGCGAGCGGTGGTTGGTTTATCGCTACGTCCGTTTGATTGGGTTTTTGTGCAGCCCAAATACCCCACACCGACACAGCCACATATGAAGATCATGTTCCACTTTCTACGATATTGGGGCTGTTGGCATAACTGGACCATTCGGAATGCTTTTCTTTTGGATTCCGTCTATAATGTTCAGCGGCATATTGCTAGGCTTAAGGGTCTCTTGTACTGGCAGATAGATCTTCTCCGGCACTCTGACATGCTCTCTCGGGAGGACTTACGTCCCTGGCATATGGCAATTTCCTCTGCGTCTTTGCCATGACTTTGTAACTCTTAGGTCATTTGGTTCTTGTAAAGAGATAGTGTCCTCTTTACACACGATGGGGTAGACCCATCGTGTATCTTGAAATCATGAAAACTTGTACCTTCTTCGTAATTAATACAATTACCTTTTACGGAAAAAAAAAAGAGAGAGAGAGGAACGAGTGGATGCAAGCATTCAATTTATCCCAATGTACCTATACCTTGAGCAACTCAACTTTATCATCTGTAGAAAGCTTGGAGGCATCAAAGGCTAAAGGATAGTGTATATCCTCAATTGTGAGCTCTACCAAATCATAGGACTCCAAGATAGTAAGCTTCATTACCCTCCAGATGTGGCAATTCTCCCCATTGAGCTTTTGATCCGAAGGAAGAGCCAATAACACGGGGATCTTACGATCCATAATAGCTTGAAACTTCGCATCGATCTTAGAAGACACTATCCCTTGAATAACCTACACAAATATAAGGGCAGCCCCCTCTAACTCCACAAGCGATGTTTACTAGGGCTTCCTCCGGTTGTCCCGAACATGTTTCAACTGCCGAAGGAGATGAAAACTGAAAATCTGCTCCAAAAGGCTGAAAACACAGCCTTATATTCCTCACAAACAGCAAAAGCTTGCAAAAAATAGTAGCTTTACTCCTTTCCTGCACTTTACCTATTCATCTCAGTCTCCAAATGCTAAAACTGAAACTTTCTTTCTTAGGGCCGCATGTATCCTAAATATAAAGCATTGGGTTAGACAATAGCAATTAAGAATGTGTAAAATTTTTTAATGAGCTAACGTCCTCCCTTGGGCAGTGTTAGTTCACGGTATGGTTATTGTTTGATACTATTTGGACTCTATTGAGAAAAAATTAGTTCATTAGTCTTTGTCTGTCATTAGTTTTAAAATGTGATTTAATTGTTATGTTTATTGTTTGTAAACTTTGTACATTTGCTTATTGAATAATTACGTAACATTACAATATAAGTGTGTGTACACAATATGTTCACTTGTGTCTATGCGTATTCTTAAAGTACAAAAGCAATCGATGTTCTCATCCTTATTGCATGTTTAGTTTCATGTCACATGAATTAAAAATAGACAAAACTTTATCGTCAAAATGACTAGATTTTGTGAATTGTATACAATTGTTCAAACAATATAGGAATAATATTCGCATATGCGTGCATGGTTTGCTAAAGTCTCCTATTCACGCCTGCTCACGATGAATCAGCCCTTCAATGTTGCTCTGATACCATGTCGGAGTGCAATGAATGTGGAAGCGTGTGGACAAGGCTGAAAGACAATGAGCATGGGAGAAGAGGGAGAGAGAAAAGAGACAATAGAACACAAAAATCTGCAGTAAATATCCTAAACCATCTAATGATAAATCTAATTGGCTGATCATTTTAGAAAATCATCTGGGCACACAAAAGCCTAGTCCAACCATAGGGATGAAGGCTGAAATGTAGACGAAGGGGAATGCCACCAAAATTGTTCCTCCAAGCTGGTCCAAATTAGCCTACAACCCTAAGGAACCCAAAAGTATTTATGGATATAGTAGAAAAAATAAACTCAAGACTGACTAAGAATGTTTAACAGCTTATAGAAACCTCAAACCCAATCATCCCATGAAACTTATCGCATTTCATATGCTTATCAATCTAGTCGAGCAACCCAGATGTGACTAAAAATTGAACTTGCAACCAGTCCATAGCACAAAATGGATGGGCTGCACCAATTCTTGCAATCCTTTTATGTTCAAGAAGAGAAAGGCAAGAAATAGAATATTAAAAGTACCAGCACCGTCTATGAAACTTTGAGGCACACACATATAGGCCAATCCTAAGATTTCCAATACATAAACTTGTCATGGATGCGAGAAGATACCCAATCGAGCAATGCCCAAGGGGCTGTACCCACCCCAATGGGATATCCTAATTGTCTATGATCTCTCTCTCAGAAACAATCCCACCTTGCCAACCCAAGTCCTGTAAATCTCTCTCCATACAACTAATGAGAATGGACTTCAATGCATGTATAGGAGATGTCCACCCAAATACTTGAGATGGAAAAGATAGAGTAGTGGCAACTCTAAAGAAATGCTTGTCTACAAAATACAAACACAATCGTACGACAAACACACAAACTGATAAAGAAACATAGTTAGAGTTAGGGTTAACACAAAGACAATGAACACAAAACATAATCAAATCTAAATAAAGAATGAAAAGATACAATGCTCAATGCAGAAAACACACTATGCATTGTGAAAATTGATCCCGTAACTCCCGTGTCTGGAGGACGAACATAGGGATATGAGCAGAAGAGTGTGTCATACTCTGATAGATTGGGAAACACAGCAAGCAGCCTAGGAAGGTGTCTGGCAATAGCAAACACAGTAGTGGGATGTTGGATCAGTGAGACAGGCGGGTAGTCAAGTGCTGAAACCTGAATACGTAGTGAACAATAATGACATGGCAACTGTACAGATGCTGAAGACTGCAAAATGCAGATTTTGATGATGTTGTAGGCAGGGCAAATGCAGAAAACAGTAAAATGGAGCAATAGGGCCAACATGGCAGAAGAGCAACAGGCTGACAGACTGTATGGCAGCTCCAGCAGGTGAGGAAACAGTAAACACTTGCTATTCCAGCCTAGGACAGCAATCACCAGCTGGTAGAGGGCTTCAGTACAGCAGAAAAAGGCTAGAAGGCAGGCACCTGATGGTAGACAGCGATGCATGCCCCCCGCTCGCCCGCTCGCATGCCCTGTCCTGCCTGCACTCCGCCTTTTCCCCTCTAGCCGCCCGCTGCCCTCCCCCCCCCCCCCAAACGCAATCTCCCCCGCCTTGAGGCCTGGCCAGACAGTCACAACGCCGTTTGGAAAACGACAAATTTCCCCCTCCCCCACCCCCCCACATCTAGTTGCTTCCTCCCCCTATAGCAACTCCCCCCTCCCCCCCCCCCCTCTCCCCAGTAGCACAGTAGCGTGATAGGTAGGTTCCTAGCAGAGACACGCAATGGAAACCTCTGTCAGACGTCGGCGCATTCTGCGAGTGCCCCCCCAGTCAAACACCTTGCGCATCATCCTCTCTAAGGAACAACTCTTGGCCATCTGTGCCACAGAGCTAGAGTTGAAAGAAAAAGCGATCTTTGGTCAAGTCATAGGACACTTCCCATCGAGGGCCCAGCTGCGGGAGGCTCCACTCCACGCTGCGCATTGGCATAGCGTAGATTGTGGAGGCAATCCTCATGGACCAAGGGATCTTCATGGTTCGACTCACCTCTGCGGATGCAACTCGTGAGTTAGTGGAGAGCTCGCCCTATGCCTCCACAAAGGGGGTCATCTACATGGTTCCCTGGTATAGCAGCTTCACAGTGGAGACATTTGTGTTCCATAATAGATTTCTCAGACACCCAGTCACCTTACTATTCCCTGGATTGGCGATAGAGTACCGCCAGCTAGTGGAGGACTTTGGACGGCTCTTTGGTATAGTTCTTTCTGCCTCCTTCGCGGATGTAGTGATAGCTGTAGGAGTCCCAAAGGTACGAGTAGCCGTGAAAGACACAAAAAGTATACCAAAGTTCCTGGAGATTGAGGCAGGTGGTCACTCCTTTAGGGAGCAGGTCATCGTGATTGGGCAACCAGGGCAGTGCCTACGCTATCACGACTTTGGGCATTAAGCAGCATATTGTATGCGTTTCGGAGCCAAGGAGGCTCCGCCAACAGGCCCACAGGTGGACGCTGATAGCTTCACACTTGTCCACAAACGACAGAGAGGGAGACGGCAGGGGCGGCCACAGTCAGCTCCTCAGACGCAGCCTCGATAGTAGGGAGCAGGAGGGCGTGCAACGTCCCCTTGGCAGAGCACTCCGCAGCACGCCCCCCCCCAACAGGACCGCAATCCCCCACAGCCACCACCTGCGCATCAGACTACCTCACCCGAGATCCCACAGCCCCCACATCCACCCCCCACCTCCCAAGCTCCCCCCACTGACCCTGCCCCCCCCTCCCCCCCTTTCCAGGGCCACAAGCCCCCTCAACACCCGCCACATACCTCTAACCATCCCACCACCACTCAATCCTCTTCCCCCCCACCACCTCCCCTGCCGAGCACCCCCCCTGATCTGCACTCGGTTCAAGTGATTCCCCCCCAGACCCACCCCCCCTCCTCTCATAGGAGGTGATGAGCCACACACGTTGACATCCTCCTTGCACCAGCAGTTTTCCCCCTCCCACACAACCACCAGCTCATCTATCCCTACTGCCCGCCACACTTTCCCGAGACATGCACAATTGTTGCCACAGGAGTTCTTTTGCAGTGGCCCGTGGTCCTACTTGAGAGTTGCGGAGCGCAGAGAGTTCCCACTACTTCTAGAGGTGGGGATCTTCATGGTTCGCAAGTAAAGGAGGGGCAAGGTCCATCTACTAGCACCACCAGATAGACCAAACTACACTATTTTATTTCAGTCCTCTCACTGAGGGGATTGGACGACGACGCAGATAGAGGAGTTGAAGAGTCAGGTGGCGGACCACATCTCCCAGTGGATGGGAGAAGGACTAGCACTGTTTGCACAACAGTGGCCTAGTTGTATGATGGACATTAACTAGTGGGCTAGTGCCGAGGTCCCACACTTGAGCATTATCTTCCAAGCCCCTCCACAGTGGAGTGCTCCGAAGGATGTGATTGAGTGGCCCTTGGCATAGGCGGCCCATTTCTACTAGTGCACAGAGTTATGATTCTCAGCATGGCTAATAGATGGATTGATAGTACCGCCTGGAGCATCTATCACCCCTATGGTCCCGGCCAAGGACCACCATGGGGGACTAGAGTTCACCATCCAGACTTGCGGCAAAGCTTACTTGCATGCCCCATAGTTTTTCCTCTTCATCAGCAGCTTCCACACTGAACAGATTCCTATTCGGTCAATCACAAGTTTCCCCATGAGCTTACACCTTGCATCCTGGAATGTGAATAGTCTCCACTACAGTGGGGCACGTCGTTCTAGGAAGTTGATTGTTCGGAAGGAGCTACAGTTTGCTGCCCTTGCTCGACGGATCGACATCTTACTTCTATAGGAGCACAAACTCACTCCCACCTAGGCCCAACGGGTAGGGAAGGTACTCCCGAGTAGCTCACACACTTACTGGGAGGACACCATAGGTGCGCACAGCAGGAGTGGAGGTGTATGCATCTCTATTGGCCCGAGTCTCACCACCTGTGTATGAGACCACAGGACAATAGTGGCAGGGAGGTCTCTATGGATCAAATTGGATATTGGGGATTCGTGCCTTGGAGTCCTCAATGTCTATGCCCCTACGGAGGTTAGGGTACGCAGTAGGTTCTGGGTGGAGATCGCAGAGGGACTCCCAAAGGTGGACTCCTAGATCGTTGGAGGAGACTTCAACAACTTGCAGGCTTTGGGGGACCAGCAGGGAAAATGTAGAAACTACCAGGGCATGGCCGGGGAGGAGCACGAGGCATGGGAGGTCTTTCTACTGGCAGTAGGAGCACACGATGCCTAGAGAGACCTTGCCTTCCACAGGAGGTAGAGGTCACTGGACTTCTCTTGGGGATACAAGCGGCTAGGTGGAGTCCTGCTGGAGCAGTTGGACAGGTTTTATGTGGGAGAGCGGGGAGGCTCTCGAGGAGGTCAAATTGGGCAATTGGGGGGCACCACGTTGTCCGATCATTGTCCGGTTCTCTTGACACTAGATCCCCCAGCATCTGCCCTAGACACACGATCCTATTAGATCCTTGACTCGATCTATAGGAGGGAGGAGGTGACGAGACAGATAGAGCAGATTTGGACCAGGGAGTGGGGTAGGAGGGACCGGATTGCAGAGGAGGTTGCAGAGGTCCTAGCTAAGTCGAGCGGAATCTGCTAAGAGGCAGTCATACAGGCCATGTAGCAGAGTTTGGAGGAAGAGAGAGCACTCCGGCAGGACCTTGCAGCCACGCAGATATTATTACAGGAGGCACCAAGGGATCCCACCCTCCACGCATAGGAGGTGTGCGTGCGAGCAGTCATTGCTGGCCTAGAGGATAGGGGCTTAGAGTTCTCTTTCCGCATCTCAACAACTTTCTGGGCGCGGAAGGGGGACACGATATGCAAGGAGTTTTTCCACGCGCACCAGCCTCGCACCTCAAGAGAGCAGATATATAGCCTTCGAGATCAGTATAAGAGGACTCGTTCTAGCCCAGATGAGGTGATGGAGATTGCACCCAACTACACAGATGCCTTTTCCAACAGGAGATAGCTTCAGCTAGAGGGCAACGATGTAGGCAGCAGGTCTGGGATCACATCCCGTCCCTCGTCACAGAGGAGATGGGATGCTCCCTCCTAGCCCCCTTCACAGAGAAGGAACTAGAGGAGGCTTTCCATACACAGGACAGGTAGAAATGCCCAAGAGAGGATGGCCTCTCTAAGGTGTTCTTGACCTCCTACTGGGAAGTGGTGAAGGACCCCCTACTAAGGGCCTTCCAAGAGATTTTCACTTCAGGACAGATGCCACGGAGCCTTTCGCAGGCCTTATCAGTCTTCTCCCAAAAGGGAGAGACCGGTTGGAGCTTTCTTAGTGGAGACCGATCACCTTATTGTTAGTGGCCTATAAGGTACTGGCAAAGATCATTGGTAGGCGACTATGCCCCGTGCTTCTAGATATCATCCATAACACACAGACAGGCTTTGCCTAGGATAGGAGCATCCTAGACAATGTATTCACCTTCTTTGAGGTGACAGAGTGGGCTCAGCACAATGGGCAGAGACTGCGCGTACTACTCTTGGATTTCGAGAAAGCTTATGACAGGGTGGACTGGGATTTCCTAGAGGGCACCACGGTGAGGTTGGGTTTCCCCCAGGCTTGGATTCGCGGAGTCTCTGCACTTTACAGATCGGAAACCAGCAGGGTCCTCATAGGTGGTAGGCGAGGGGAGGAGTTTTGGCTAGAGAGATCGGTCTAGCAGGGCTGCCCCCTATCCCCATACCTGTTTCTACTCTTTGAGAGGCGATGTCTCACTTCCTCAAGTCATGTGTGAGTGGATTACGTGGCCTTTGACTTCCAGTGAGAGAGGAGACTGAGTTGCTAGATTCAGAGTATGCAAATGATACAACACTCTACATAGAGGACAATGAGTTGATGTTGGAGAGAGTGAGGCTGGCTCTTGAGGTGTTCTGTTCTGCAGCGGGAGCGAAAATCAACTGGCGAAAGTCGGTTGGTTTCCTCACAGACCCGGACTCTAGCACGGAGTGGGGCGTCCACCTGGGATTTAGATGGGTGAGCAGAGGGCAGACTGTCCGGTACCTAGGGTTCCAGGTGGGACTCGACATCACTCCCGCCCAAAAGTTTCTTCCAGCCCTTGATTCTATTCGAAGGAAGCTGACCTACTGGAGAACGGCTCGCCTCTCAATAGGCGGCCGGGCCTTGGTGGTTAACGAGGTCCTCCTAGCGACGGCTTGGTACATCACCTCGTGTTGGTGCTTTTCCTCATCCTGCATAGTGTAGCTTCGCCGCCTACTGCGAAACTTCCTTTGGTCCAAGTCAAACTGTTCCAAGGATTCCAAGGCCAAGGTGGTGTGGACGACCATCATATGACATAGATAAGAGGGAGGGCTTGAGATCATAGACCCATAGTATCAGAGTATGGCCCTTCTGGGCAAGCTAGTTTTCCGCGGCCTCACACCGAGAGGGCAGACCTGGAAGGTCCTATTGTAGGAGGGTCTTCAGGATTGTAGACCGAGGCTTGTCGGTGAGTGGAGATCATCCCTAAGATGGATCTTCATGTCAACTCAAATCACCCCCCCCAAAGATCACCTTTCCTACGCCACTTGCTCCGCGTGTGGCAGGGTCTCCGTAAGGCCCTAATCCAGAGCCCCCCAGGCTGCCAGGAGGAGATAGATCGTCAGCCAATGAACTAGAACCCCCAGGTCACGGATCGAGAAGGGGCACAGATTAGTGAGCGCCCCCACATCCAATGGGCTGGTTAGGAGACTAGCCTGGCTCGCACCATCAGGACATGGCGTGAGGTGTACAAGATGGTGGACAAGGAGGTGTTGCAGTGAGTATTAGGTTGCCAGAGAGGAGTGGAGTTGAGGAGAAGGGAAATAGACGCAGTAATACCTCAAGAGTGACTTGCTCCCCCGATAGGAGAGCTGATAGAGCCGGAGGAGTTATGGGCCGCTAGGTTCTCACCAACAGGTATCCCCCTACAGGTGGCAGGTAGAGTGGGCGGCGCTCCACTTGAGACCTTCTTTACCATACAGAAGGGGTGGCGTCTAGCTCTTGACAAAGGGCAGCAGGATGAGGAGATAGCCGTCCTTTCATAAAAGAGGATCTAGGTGATTGGCCTTCAAGGGAAGACATGGTGGCTAGACCCTTTTGTCTTTTGGTAGGAGCTCAGGGAGTGGCGCCTTTGGATCTGGGAGGGCAGGCCACTTGATGAGATGGAGTGGGATCCGGGAGAGTGGCTATGGCCAGCCACTACGATCACCAAGAAGCCACCGAGGTTCCTGGAGTACACCGCCAGGATTGGCAGACACGTACTAATGCAGGAGGATATGGATTGGGCATCGTCACGTAGCAGGCACTGGGCGGAGCACAGCATCACGGAGCCTTTTCGACGGACCTTCTAGCGCCGCCTATGGGATAGCTGGAGGCGGAGGAGGATATCGTATTTTCTTTGTCTGGTGGCACATGGAGGCATGGCAGTGGGAAGTTGGCTTGCCCAGATGCAGAAAGAGGGAGGTTGTAAGCGCTGCACACAGCAGCCTTTGGAAACCCCAAAGCATTGCCTTTGGGCATGTGAGACAGCGCAATTCGTGTGGAGAGGAGCATGCCACATCCTTTGTCGTATAGCACCCAGCCTTGGATGTATCTCATGGGGAGCTTTTTGCCTGGCAGGCGGTCAGCTAGGGCTGTCACCTTCTATATGAGGCCGAGATGCAAGACACGATATTCATTATCGAGGCAGGTTTGTGTGCAAGGGTCGGTTTAGAGGCTTTACCCTTCTGCTAAGTTTTGGAGCCCACAGCAGACCGCTCTGAGGTATAGGAGATCATAGGAAGTCTTACTGGCTGGCATATCTAAAAGGCGTGGTGTTAGGAGACTTTCGTTGGAGAGAGACTTTCAGTTAGGTGACCTTAGCAGAGCTCTGGACCTCCATCATCCACTCGCTCTGCGGCCAATGGGATCAAGTGCAAGGGCTCCAATGTCACTTCATGCGCACTTGGGGCGGCAAAGACCTGTTTTTCGTGATGCAGGCAGACAGCCCCAAATGGCGATACACCCCCCCTCCATGGCTTCTTTCCCCCAAACCGCCTTGAGAGGCTTGTATACATGATGTACTTGTGACTTTCATCAGCTCCAACTAGTTTGTTGAGCATAAGCACTCTGTTGTAATCAGTTTTTTTGAGTAATATAATCAGCCACATTTTACTTGCAAAAAAAAAGTCATCACCCCAAAGAGGCAAAGGCATCAGGCAAAGAGTGCTCATTAGTTGTCCAATGGCTTACCAAGACCTCCAAAGACGAATGGAACCACAATGGAATTTTTTTAAAAAATAATAAATAAAGACCTATTCTCACCTTTGGTTTGATTTTGTATTGAGTGTGAGGTTTTCAATCACTTTTCATCCTATTTAGTAATCTATGCCCCTAGGGGAAAATAAAGGGATGGTCGGACCCCAACACATCATAAAATGGACAAGCTATCTCAACTATCACTGGGTGCCAGTGACAAAGAAATCTATGAAGGGTATGCAGTGAAGTAAGAAAGATGGGTGGAAGCAAAGGGAAACTACCATGTGAGCTGCCACAAATATGGTGAATCTAGAATTGACTTGTTTTTTTTACTGAAAAGAGATAAATACACACAAATGCATGTTTATAAGAACAGAATGTTAATGCATGGGTTTATGCAAGATGCAATACAAATCATTATGCTCATGAAAAATTTTATGCAGCAATGCCACTTAGACAGTGTCCTCACAAGTGAATTGTTCACTTGTCCAAGTGCCCTTTGACAATCATAGTCATCCAGAGAATGTGGATAATGATACAATATACAAATAACAAATATATGTGAAGCAATAATGAAACCAAAATCCTATCACCCTCAAGAGAAGAAGGCCACTCCCTCTCAATGTGAAAGGGAAAGCTAGAGGGAATCATCCTCTCCCCGTCAATCTGAAGTAGGGAAGAGTGCACCCACACCTATCTTGGGTAGCAAGTACTAAAGAATCAGTCGATTGAGCATTTGGTCAATATCTTTGCAAAATTGTCAAATGTAAGCACAAACTCTAGACGTACGGTATGTAGCTCAACCTACTCTTTGGTGAAGTGGAAGTGAACACCATCTTGCCGCATTTGTGGACTAATGATCTAGTTACTAGCTAGTATAATAGCACTCTAGTTGTTACAATAGAGGACAATTGGTGAAGCACTTGAAAAATTCCCTCAGGTAGACAGCCTTTGTGATGCCGTCAAAGAGGGCCTGATACTCTGTCTCGGCTATGGAAGTGACCATTGTCTCCTGCTTAGGGCATGACTAAGAAATGGGAGCCTTGCCCAAAGAAAACATGTAGCTACCATGAGAACGCTATGCATTGGAATCTCAAACTTAGTCCGAATTAGTGTACCCTTGCAAAAGCAAATCATGACCATATGTCAAACCATAAGAATAAGTATGCCAAACATATCTCAACACATGCATACAAGCAATCCAATGTGATATTTAGGTGCATTGAATTGAAATATTGATTAAGTAATGAGACATTGTGAATAAACCAAAGATGTTTTCCTACAACTGATCTACTGGTGTGCTCATTGAAGGGCTGACCTAAGGAATCCTTAGAAAGCTTCGCAATGGGATCAAGAGACACGGCCACAGGTCATGTCCGATCAATGCACTAGTGCTCAACTAACTGAAGGGTGTACTGCTATGACAAAAAAATGATCCCCAAATCGAACTATCTCCATTCCCAAGTAATAGGATAATTGATCAAGGTCAATCATCTTGAATGTAGAATAAAATTGAGCCTTTATATCTGCTATGGTAGTAGAATCTGAGCCTCTAATAAATAAATCATCAACATATAAAAGAATGTAGCTAACCCCCTCTAAAGTGGTTTTTACATGTAAGTTTAGGTCATAAGAGGTAGAATGAAAACCCTAAGTTCTAAGAAATTCATCCATCCTATGAAACCGAAAACCGAGTACTTGCTTTAGTCCATAAAGAGCTTTCCACAAATGAAAGGCCTTGTCTTTACGATCCGCAAAAGGATATCCGAGAGGCTACTCCACAAAGACTTCCTCCTTCAAATAACCATTCAAAAAGGCACTTTTGACATCCATCTGATAGAGTGGCCAACCATGGTGAGGAGTTAGTGCAACCGACAAATAGAATGTTGTCAACCGCATAGCAAGTGTAAAGGTCTCCTCATTACTATGCCATGTTTTTATCAAAAACCTTGCATAACAAGGCAAAGCCTTGTATTTATCCAAAGTCCTATCGACTTTTAATTTAGTCCTAAAGATCCACTTGATCCCGATGACTTTCATGTGGCTCAAACAATCTACCAAGGTTCAAGTCTCATTTCAATCAATGCTCTCAAGCTCCTTTTTCATGGCCTCTTGCCATTGGGGATGTGCTTTAGAGCTCTTGCCAACTCTCTGACTCAAAATGTGCTATATAATCTACCATAAAGACAAACACAAATGATACAGTAGGTGCAAGCTAAACAAGTCTGCTAAGGCTCTCTTCAGTGGAGTTTGGTGAAAGGTTCCTCGAATTCCACATGGCTTGTTGGTACTACTGAGGTAACAGGTCTCATGAAGGAGGCCTAGGTATTGAAGATTCTGCAAGTGGGTTAAGAACAGTTAGAAAACCTAACTCAAATGGCAGTATCTCCGATATGGAAGGGGGAGGGATCAAGTTAGAGGCCAATGATGTGGTCTATACAATATCCGTCTTGTAAAAAATGACCTCTCTCTAGACAATCACCTTGTTGATTCAAGGATCAAACAAATGATAGACTTTCGAGTCAAAGAAATAACCAATAAAAATTAGAAGATTAGCTCAAGGAGTGAGCTTTTCTATCTTATCATTAGGAGTGTACATATAAGCACGACACCCAAAGATACTAAAGCGAGAAACGATATGCCAAGTGCCAAAAAATGTCTCGAAGCGGATCATTTGAGAAACCATCGTAATCAAGTACCGGTTAAGGATACTCACGGAAATATTAGCAACCTCAATCCAAGGCCACTTAGAAAGCTTAGTTGAAAACAGCATAAGGTGTAAAGATATGCTAGGGTTTGTGTCACAGGGATGTGAAGTTTTGAGATGCTTTAATCTTGCCGATAATATTTGATTAAGATATTAATCAAACGTGCAAGGTTGTTTAACACATGTGATACACATGGTAGTTATTTCATAGTAACAGGCCAAGTATCCTAAGGATGCAATGGATGCCAAATACAAAAGTTGTAATAAGTTATGTCTGACAGGTACTAGATGGTACCCGGTGTTAGATTTGGGCCTACACTAATTTATTGGCCACTGATGTCAGTGGTGACATTAGAGACTAGGCATTGATTAATTAATTATGTCAGTTTAAGGACCAATAACCACTTAAGGATACTTGGAAGACAAACTGGCCTAGCCAATTTAATTATTGGCTAGTGGAATTAATTTTATGAGCACTAGAATAATTATTAAATTAATTTTAAAATTTAATTTAATAAGTTGGATAATGCTGAAAATTTGGATTAGAAGACTGCCACTTGGCAAAACTTGCCCATGCAAGTGGAAAAAACGTTTTAGGGACTAGTGGAGTCTATTCCAACCATCGTGAGAGAGAAGGAGACTATTAGAGAGCAACGAGAGGTTGCTCATGTAATTTCAACCACCATGGATCAGTCCTACAGCATGTGACAACAGTTTAGAGCCTTCCAAGAGCAGGTGACAGCAGCCCAAGGTCCTTCTGGTACAGATAGCAGCATACAAGAGAGAAAAACAGTCTTTCTGGTGGTCCTAAATTGTAGATGATAGCTTCCATGGCTATTTGAGTAGGACAGCAATAATTTTTCAATGTTTCTTGCAATGAAACTCTAAAATTTCTCTCTACAACATTCTCTATCATGCCCCTAACGCTCTTAAGTTATCTCAGCATTTTTCAACACTTTGAGCCATCAGAGGAAGAGATTTCAATCAATCTCTGCTGTAAACCCTAATTTACAGCAGAAATTAGGGTTTTGATAACCACCTCGGGATGGTACTCAAAATTAAGGGCCTAGGAATTTAATTCCTGATAGATGAAATTGAGGAATTTCAGGGAGATTCAAGAGGTCAGCCAACCAATATCAAATTTGGATCTGAATTTGTCTTTCAAGGAGCAAGGTGAAGGCCAATCCCCAAGCAAACCAAGGGGCAAATTGGTTTGAAGGCTTGCTAGTCAATTTTGATAGCAAGAGCCACTTGGATTAACAAAGAAGGTCAACATGCTATCCAATGTCCAAGGTTGTATGGTAAAGTGTGCATTTCAATTTATGTGAATTTTATACTTGTTGTAATTAGCATTAAATCAACTTATTTACCACCCTATCCAAGAAGAAAGTCTGGTTATAGTTTGCACTGAGGAAACACAGCATGTACAACCAAGACTGAAATACAAAGACTCAGACAAAGACAAGCAAAACTTAAACCCTAAACACAAAACACAAAACGCAAAACGCAAAAACTCAAAACTTAAACTCAGAGACAAACACAAAGAAAAGAAACTCTGAAGTGAATGAATGTTATAAATGAATGTAAGAGTCTACAGAATACCCAAGGGTAGAGCAATGCAATATCCGAGAGTGACATCCACCAAAGATGGATCCCAAGTGTTGTGACCATCAGTCGAGTGTCAAACTGCGAGAAACATCAAATACTGATCACCATAGTGTCATGGAATTGTGGCGACAAGAGAGATGTTTGTTGATATAGACAGCCTACTGGACAACAAAAACGCAAGTACTACAATAGTCACCTGGTGGGAGAGATAGTAGCAGCCTATCGCCTAGCACCAAATGTTGAAAACGCAAGCTAATCAGGTGCTATGATGATACAACAAATGGAGATCTCTAAATAATAGCGCAATGGCTGAAAATAGGCCGCCTAGGGCTTGATAGTGATGGGCTACAGTCAATGATGGCTGGACAATAGATGGTAGGTGGCTCATTGCTGAAATCTGCACAATAGAGTCAAAAACCTGTACTAAAGGATAAGACTGAATGGTGGGCAACCTGTCTATTTATAGGAAGAGAAGGAAGAGGTTGAAGGTGGGAGGAGAAAGAAGAGAAAGAAGAAGAAGGAAGAGAGGGAAGAGAAGGAAGAAGAAGAAGGAAGAGAATGAAGGTGGCTGGGGGCAGGATGCAGGCGGGAGCACGATGTAACTGGGCGCAGGTAAGTTTTGCCACATGGCGTTCCCTGTCCCGTTTCAGACAAGGAACGCTCCGTTCCCTATCCCGTGGCGTTCCCTGTCGCGTTTCAGACAAGGAACGCTGCGTTCCCTGTCTGAAACGGGACAGGGAACGTTCCATCATTTGGAAACGCGGTCCATGACGGATATATTCTGGGGACGGCGATTCCACGTGCCGGGGGGCCGTTCCGGCAGTTTCCTGTCACTATGGCAAAAAGGCATATATCTTTGCATAGCAAGCTCTAGGAGCTTGTTTCAAACCATATAAAGTCTTTTTCAGCTTGCAAACCAAGTGTTCAAATCCCTCAACTGCAAAACCAATGGACTGTTGTACATATACTTTCTCATGAAGTTTCCCATGTAAAAATGCAGTTTAATATCCAACTAATGCACAGTCCATCTATAATGGGTAGCCAAAGCAACCATAGACTTGATGGTTGTCATTCGGGAGGTAGGAGCAAATGTCTCCTCATAGTCAATGCCTTTCTTCTGTGCATAGCCTTTAGCTACAAGCCTTTCCTTATATTTTTCAATGGATTCATCTGCATTCCATTTCAGCTTGTAGACCCATTTTGTTCCAATGGCTTTCTTCCCAAAGGGAAAAGACACTAAATCCCATGTTTGATTCTTAGTGATAGAATCCAATTCAGTTTGCATTGTTGCCATCCAGTGCACACTTTGTTGTGCATCCTCAAAACATTCAAGCTCCTCATTATCAAGTGTGCTTGTTACCATAACAAACTTCATGGTATGTCCAGTATCATGCATACGAGCCTGCCTTCTAGTACGACCAGCCATAGGTGCATCCAGATGACTTATCTTTCATAGTTTGTAAATACTATCTAGGCATTTGTCTTGCCTCCTGACTGCGCATAAGCTCTTACTGAATTTCAGTTTCAGCACTTTGTTGAATATTCAGATTGGCCAATGACTAATTTTCTGCATTTTCCAATGGACTAGCTAGCTAAACATTAAGTTCACTTGCTGAAACTCCAGCTGAATCACCAAATGTAATGGGCAGAAGCCCTTCAAATACATCACGGGCAGCCTGATATGTGTCTAAACCAGCAAGGGATAATTCTGATTTTTTATCAAAGAGTACATCCCTACTTACATCCCTAGTGACAAACACCTTTTTAGAGACAGGATCATAGAGTCTATAGCCTTTGCTCTCACTACTGTATCCCACAAAAATACATTTGATAGCCTTTTTATCCAACTTTTTTCTAAGTACCTAGGAAATGTGTGCATATGCAAGACACCCAAAGGTACGAAAATATCCAACAGAAGGTTTCCAACTATTTCAAGCCTCAAAAGGTGTAATTTTCTTTAATGCTTTGGTGGGGCATCTGTTCAAAACATGGCAAGCACACATAACGACTTCCATCCAAAAACTGTGTGGCAAGCTCTTTGCTTTTAGTATACATCAGGCCATCTCCATGAGTGACCGATTCTTCCTCTCTGCAACCCCATTTTGCTGTGGAGCATAAGCAGTAGTGAATTGATGAACAATGCCCTTCTGCTTCAAAAAAGAATTCAGTATAGAGGATATATGTTCCCCCCCCAGTCCGAATGGAGGGTCTTTATTTTACAACCAGATTGGTTCTTCTCAAGTGCAACAAAAGCCAAGAATGCATCATACACTTCTGACTTTTTTACCAAAGAATAGACCCAGTAGAATCGAGTAAAGTCATCAATAGAAGTCACAAAATAGTAACATCCTCCCAATGACTTTGTTTGCATAGGCCCACATACATCTGAATGCGCTCTAACTGTAACCTGGCTGTGGCTCTGAAAGCAACATCATGGGGAAATGAAAATTGATGCATTTTTTCCAAAATACATCCTTCGCACAAGTGTTCAAGAGGTCTCTCCAGAAGAGATAATCCATCTAGCATCTGTGTACGCTATAAGAGCATTAAGCTACCAAAGTTTACATGTCCCATGCGAGCATGCTATAACTCTACATGTATCATAGCAGGAGTAAGAGTGGATGCCAAGTACGTTGACTGATCAATTGAAAGAGCATCCAACTCATATAATCCATGACATAAAGTGCCAATCAAGACCAAAGTCATGTGTTCTTTGTCTCTCACCATGCATCTGTCATCATCAAATGTGACTTGTAATCCACAACGTGCCAAAGAAGAAATAGAGAGCAGATTCTTTTTCATACCGGGCACAAACAAAGCATCCTATAGACCGGAAATAAAGCCATCAATGGCTGTGAGCACAATCTTCCTAATACCTTTAACACGGTATGATGCATTGTTGGCACATTGTACAGACTTGCCAACTGGAGCTGCACCAACAAAAGGAAATGAATATTTGCAAGATGTGATGTGCCAAGAAGCACCATTGTCAAAAAACCAAGTGTCTGCATCCTCAGTACAGTTAAATGCACGATCAGCCCAAGAAGTGTTATAATTGCATGTGTAAAAGCAATAGTCCCTGTCTGCAACAAAGGACGCAGACTTAGTAGCAGTGGAAGGAGCATTAAAAACAGACATTCCTGACTCCTTCTCCTTGGTGATGTGCTTTCTACACTCATCAGTGTGAGTGGCCTGGCTTTTTGCAATAATGGCATTTGCCCTTTTTGGCTTGCGTGCCCCCTTGTTTTTTACTTCCCTGTTAGGTGCCTAAAGTCCCAAAGCTTTGCAGAGCAGTTTTTACCCAGCTACCTTTGCCCATCTGTCTAGCCATAAAAGCCTGCTCAGAGGCTATGATATCCACACCACTATTTCTTCTTGTTTGCTCCTCCTCTGGAAAGAAACTGACTAACTAAAGAAAGGAAATAGGATGTGGGACTATCCTCATTGTGAGGTTTAGGGCAGTGTGGAAAGCCAAGTACAAAGAAAGTAATGAGTTCAATGTAGTAGATATTAGTTGTGCATCTGAATAGTACTCATCAACATACATAAGTTGCTCATGCAAGTCCTGAATTTTGTTCAACTGATCCTGCATAGAATCACCCTCATCCATCTTCAATGTCTCAAGCTCTTTCTTTAAGAAAGAGATGCAGGTCTCATTCTTACCAGCAAACATCATCTCCAAAGTTAGCCAAGCTTCGCGTGAAGAAGTTGCCGAACCAATGTGGGGGATGATGGATCGTTGAACTGCCAATGCAATCAGCGACAAAGCCTTTGCATCCTGTGTATCCCATGCTTTTTGAGCTGCTGATCTTTGGGGAAGTGGTTGAAGTGGAGCAGATTGAACAGACTGAGGTGCCCGTTGTCCACGTCCTCCTGGAGGAGGAGTATTCGGAGCCACAACTCCAGGCCTAACTTCTTCTCCAATGACATAATCCCAAAGATTTTTTTCCACAAGCACATTCTTCATCATGAAGGATCAAAGTGAGTAGTTGTTACCATCCAATCTGTCCTCCTTGGATACATAGGTAAAAAAATCACCTCCCTGATTTGCCATGATAATCAATGCCAAAAGATGCAAAAGAGTAATGCCCAAGCTGGACCAACCTGGAAATCTCAAAATTTTTAGAAATTATAGTAAATAGCTTGTTGCAATTAGTATACTCAAGTACACTCTGTCAAAACTATCTGTAATGCACACAATCCAAGGTGCATTCAGTGTTAAGCAACAATGTATGAGCAAAAACCCCAAAATTTCTTGCCCCAAAATTGTCCAAAACAGTCTATCACTACGACTGAGACTGCAATACATGTGCCAATGTCTTCAAAAACCTTAAAAGGCCCAAAATTTTTGATAAATTTCACAAGAAATTTGCATCAACCATATCCTAGACACGTATCCAGACCGCTGTGCTTGCCCAACAGAAGCCCCTTTTTCAGAGATGAATTTGGAATAAAGAAGTAATATTTTTTCTAAAAGAAAAAAAATGTACCTTGTACAGTAACTAATGGTGAGAGTAGCTAGTCTCAATCAAGCTGAGCTGGTGGTGGGCTTGTGTAGCTAGGCAAAGGGCGGCCCAATTAGGCGGCACTGCAGGCGCAGGGCGCTAGGAAACAGGAGATGCGCTGCGTAAGAGACAAGTTGCACAAGCAAACTAGGGCAGCATAGAGGGTGTGAAGACGGCAGGGACCAGGCGGTGGAGGGCAGGGACCAAGGGCAGCACAGGGACCAGCCAGCAGCCCTTCTAGGCGAGTTGGCAGGCTCCCAGGCAAACACAGGACACAGGACCACTACACGTACGGGCAGGCTGGTGGGAGGGGTGGGCAAGACTGCTGGCACTAGCTAGGAGGCTCCAGAAAGAGCACCACAGGGCGGCACTCTACAAATGCTAAGAGCAAAGCAAGTGGAGCTGCAGACCTCTGGAGCTCACAGGCACTCTTGAATGTTAAACTGAGCTGAGCTGAGCTGAACTCAGCTCTGATACCAAATGTGAGATGGAGAGAGGATCAAAGCTTAGCTCAGAGTGCAATGGCTAAAGCTTGGAAGTGATGGAACTCTAGGTCCTTGACTATCGACTAGGAAAGGAATTGGGTCATCATGTAGAGGCCACTAGGCTTTTGTCTCGCCACAAGCAACCAATATAACCGGCTAAGAGTCTATGACCTCGACTGTGGTCATTGTAAAGAAAACTACTCACCCCAATCGGCAAACCTACTAAATGGACAAAAGGTTCACCCCAAGCTAGGGGACATATTATACATCATCCAACAAAGTGAGATCCTACCCTCATAAGTATCAAATTTTACGTGACCTAGACTATGGATCTTGACTGACCAATTGTTTCCACACCGAACATACACTCTAGAGTTGACAATGATACTAGTTGTGATGGCTTACCAAGCACAGAGTGGGTCCGGCCTCACCATTACCCTACTAGGGGTCGCTTGACTAAGGGGCACAAATCTGAGTCTTTTGTTTTGGTTGTGTGCCTCTTGTCTGTCATTGACACTCATCATCAAAATGGCCAACATTTTCACAATGTTGACAATACTGATTTTTCTTTGGTACATTCTACTGCCCGAGTCTTAAGAATGACTAGGAGTTTCCTTGTGTTTCACTAGCTAGATTGATTCTGATTTCTATTTTGGTTTTGAGTTTGAGTTTTCTTGTCTTGTCCTTGTTACCCCTTCAGAGAAGAGATGACAAGAGCTCCCTTTGTGAAAGAAACACTATAAAATTGGTTGAACAACCACGTGTAACACAGTAGCTGACACTCAAATTCATAGAAAATAGACATGGTGGGGTATGAAATCACTTGCTGCACAAAATGAAAATATTTTGAAGGCAACTTGTTAAGGAACAATGTGACCTGAAGGTCAGTCATAATGGGACTTAGGAGCCCTATAGTGAAGAATTTAGCGAGAAGTCATCAATACTCAACCAACTTGACCTTAAGGTTATTCCAATTAGTGACTTTGAAGTTTTGGAGCTTATGTTCTAGATTTTTACAATGAGTCTAGTTTCCAAAGCGGTATTTTTGTTTAACGTTTATAACCTAAAAACACGGGTTCAAATCCCATTACTTCCTGAATGAATGCTTGGGCATTGAGAAGGAAGGACACTTTCAACAGTGAAAGGCCATGGAGAGAGATTGTTTAGAATCCATGGGTCTTCATTTGGAAAACCGTATTTGAGCCCACTAGGCCTGCCATATGCTGTGGCTATCCTAGAGCCGCATAGCAGTCACTCAAGTATTCCAACCGCTCTGATGCTAGATCAAAGTGAAATTCAAATAATAGACCTAGCATCAACTCGATGATAGTAGAGGCATTTCTAGCCTTCCATGAGCAGACAATCTCTAGTGGAACAAGGCACAGGTTTGGTTGAGGTTCGAACCCCTAGACAAGATCCCACAAGTTCTAAGAGTCTAGGACATGTCTCATCAAATTTGATTGAGTGATATAGTTAGACCCATTATAGCAAATATTATTGGTAAATACATGCATGTGAACTCCCGTCAATGTAGCCTGTGATGTGCTTTGGCTTGCCTCTCTCTGTACCTCCTCTTCTTTCCTTTAGTTTCTCTTTCTATCCTCTCCAAATAGCTCCCCCTTTGTTGTTCTACTGATAACAAACTTCACGGCCCTAATTACCTAACATGGAGTGCTGTTATGAAAGCATGGTTTGTGCAAAAGCAGTTATGCTACGTAGTTTCTAGAGGTTTTGAGAATCCTGAGAGTCCTATCCTTCTAGCTAATTTCGACAAGGACAACTATGAAGCAGCTCTGCTCACATGGGATAATGATGATGCCCATGCTTATTCTGCTCTAATTCGCTGCATCTCTATTTAAATAAGTCCTTCCAACGATCACCTCATACAGGACCTCTTTTGCAATATGAGTAAAGTTCCAAATGTTGTACAAGGCTCCTTCAACTATGCGTGCAATTACCCTTATGGACAGCACTAGCAAATGAAGTTTGAACCAAAGAATACTATTCAATCTTTTTTGCTTCCTGTCACATAGGTATAGGATCAGCTTCAACACATGCAGTCCACCCTTTCAGAGGCTCATCTTATGGGGAATGCGCTCTACAAGCTCCCTCCAAAGTTTGACTTTGTGGGCCCAAATATCATCAATGTCGAAGTGATCTTTACCCATATGTCATCGATACTACTTGAGCGGTAGGCATCTTTACGATTACAAGGGCAGCTTCCATCTCAATGTGGTGGCTCCAATGAGCCCTTTGCAGTTTCAGAGAAGGGTGATAGGAAGAGAATTCGTAGGCCCAATGCTATCACTATGGTAAGAAGGGACACTTGCGCAAGGATTGCAAAGAGTTTGATAACCCCTCCCTTCCAAGATGCAAGCATGATCCCTGTCTCCCAAGCCTACCAACACATGTCTATGAGGGATTTCACCAAATGAGTAGCATAAGTCTCGAAGAACTCATCACAAAGGCCATCCCAACCAAGACTTTTATCCATGGGCAAGTGTAACAAGGCATCCATAATTTCCCCCTTACAAATATTAGTCTCTAGAGCAGTTTGAATATCTAGTGAAACCTGATCACGTTCAGCACCTTCATGAATGTCCTCTACCTAAGACGACTCATCAAAATCCAAATCATCTTTACCTCCCACCAGCCAAGTGCTGATCAGTGAAATCCATATCAATGCCACGAGAAGTCTCTATCTCTCTGAGGCTAATTCACAAGTCAGTTATTCATGGTCCTACAAGTCACTAGTCCTCAAGGAGATGGTCCACTCTCTCTCTCTCTTACACATGATTGTAACTCATGGTCTCATAGGTCATTTTGGCCTTTTGTAGACGTTAATATATCATTTCATTTCTCTCTCACTTGCTCACAGAAGTGCAAACTCCTCACGTAGGTCTGCTGTTCAATCAGCCATCAATCTGCATCTCCACATCCATAGTGGTCTTCAAAATTCCCAAGCAGGTTGGCAGGTCTTCCCACACAGATCTGCTGGTCCTGAGAACTCTCGCGCAGGTCTCCCCACAGGTGCAGAACTCCCCATGCTGTCCTTAAGAATTCCTATGCAGTTCTGCTGGTCTGCCCACGTTGCACACAGGTCTGCTGGTATTCTGCAGGTCACGCAGGCAGCCACACTGAGGCACATCCACACCAATGAGATATCCCAAGTGCCGGATAGTATCACCTTTAGAAACAATAGTTCTCTGCCAGCCCAATGCTTGCAAATCAGTCTCCATGCAAGAATCAATGTAGATTTTTGAAATATTTATATGAAGGCCCAAAGCTAAACCAAACAGATGCCAAAAAGCCGATTGACATTGGTCTGCCGGTCAGCCTTAAGAAACATAAAGGAATCATTTGCCAACAATTGACCCAAAATTTGAGGACCACTAGTAAGAGACAAACCAACAATCTCCCCATCAGCAGCCATCCTATCCAGCAAAGAGAGCATTGGGTGAGTGACCAATGCAAACAATAGAGGACTAAGAGGGCATCCTTGACAAAGAGAACGAGATAATGCAATCTCATCTGTGACTCCCCCATTAAGCACAACATGTGCCACTGCATCCCGGCTAATAGTGTCAATGAGAGAACTCATATAGGGACCAAAGCCCATGGTAGCCATCAATTGCCTCATGAAAGAGCAACTAACTTTATTAAATGCCTTTTCAATATCGAGCTAGAGCATAACAACCTATTGGCCAAAGGCCTTGGCATAATCAATCTCCATTTGAACATTAAAAATATTATGCATAATGTTCCGTCTCTTAATGAAACCATACTTACGTGGATGAATCAACTGTGGGAATCCTTTCTACAATCTATTGACAACAACTTTGGAAAAGATTTCATACAAGGAACTCATAACAGAAATGGGTCTCCAAAACTTTGTAGAGATGGGTCTCCACTATTTCGGGGAAGAAACCTTGGGCAAGAAACGAATGATTGCAATCTTCCAATCCGGGGCATCCATCCAGATCTCCACACATGTTGACAAAGGTGAGTCAGTGGGTCCTTGAGCTGCTCCACATTGACCAAAAATAGCTCATTAGGGAGACCATTCCAACCTGGGCTTTTCCTGCATGGTAAATGGGATAGCACAAATGTAGTAGAATGAACTGCATCAAAAAGGACTTCGTGTGGATACAACAAAGATCTATAGTATTCGAGGCACATCTGAATAATAGATGTAGGCTCAACAACCATATCACCTTGCTTATTCATCAACCACACATTATTCTTTTGGGCATATTTATGACACACACAAGCAAAGAAGTGATGAGTTTGACAATTATTATCGTGCACGACATCCAAACAAGGCAACAATTTAAATTTAGCATATTCCTCCTCTTGGAGAGCTTGGACTCTACATTTCAACCATTCAAAGCATGTGATCAAGTCATCAGAGGTACCCCCAATCTGTTGCATATTGACTGAATGCTCCAATAAAGAGTGCAAATACTGCAACTCACCATGAATAGCAGATGCATGCTGAATATCATACTCTTGGGACAACGCACGTGCATTATCCCTAAAAATTGGCCATGCATCAATACCCCTAAATAGAAGCTATGTGTGAAACACAGCAATCAACTACTGCATGTGCCCAAAAAACTAATCATTCAACAAGGACGACTAGTTAAAGCATAAATGCAAGCGGGTGAGCAATGCCTTGAAGGCACGCACCGGCCACCGAATCATTTCCAAACCAAGGGTAAATGATCAAAAAGGACATGATGCCTCTCCACAAACATGTCAATCATTACTAGAAGAAAGGAATCATTCTAGCAAATGTACATCCTATCCAACCTAGCCCAAGTGTCCAAATGTTGGAGAGATCGATATGTAAATCCAAACTCATAAGGATGCATCCACAACCACATATCCTACTTCAGATCCAAAGTTGCCATAGCATCCCACGGTTGACGCTCAAGACTGTCCATAATGGACTCAGGCAAAATCGTTTGATCCATAGATACACAAACATTAAAGTTGCCCATAACAGTCCCTTGGTGCGCCATGGAAAGGAACTACAAATCTTCCCAAAGTTGACAACAATCTTGGGTTGTATTAAGGGCATATACACCCGCCAACCACAGAATCTCCCCCTCATACATAATCTCCATCATCCAGAATCTACCCCAAACATCCTAACGAACCAATGAAGGCTGCAACGAAGATCAAATGGCCAACATAACCCCAAATTTATGAGGAACCTGGCCACTAAAGAACACCATAAAATCCTTACAAACATAGGTCAAACTAGCTGATGAGTGTTGCTTGTGCTCCAAAGCGCCAAAAACATCCCAATCACTAGCAGAAACAGTCCTCCACAACCTATATTGCTTACTATCCAATGAAACCCCTTTGACATTGCATAAAGTAAGTTTCATGAAGAACAAAGAGGGGAAAAACTACTGGACCACCTCTTTCCCCTTTACATCCACAGATCTAGCAGCCTGAAATCTCTCCATTTCACTACAAATCACATCTACAAGATCCACCCTCTGCAAATCAACAATCAATACACGAGGAGGGAATCGATACTGCTAAGCACGGAATGCATCTCAAGAGGGCAGCAGCCAGCCTACCACGGGCATCAAACCTCAAGGCAAAATCACAAGCACCTTTACTAACCACTGCAATTGTAGGCACACAAGATGATTGAGGTCGAGGTTTAGAGTAAAATCCTTTACCCCTATGTTTAAAAGTTTGTGTGATATTATCAAAAGCCGAACATGCAAGAATCGAACGAGCTTCTTGGCAACTATGGTGTTTAACCATAAAAACCCAAGGAGCATCCTTAGATGCCTAACCCTAACAAGCACGACACAACTCACCAACAAACCCTACCTGAAGTGAATCTATATTAGCATTTCCATGCAAACCAAAAGGCGTGGGGGGAGGAACAAATTGTTGTGGCCTAGCTTGGGTTTCACACTTCCGCATACCCACCTCAAGATCCAAACCACACTACAAAACCTCCTTAACATATCACATTGATAGACAAAATGACCCAGCTGCTGGCTAGATTTGAAACAATGTCGTGTAAAAGTTTCCCATTTTAGCTCAAAAACTAGCGTATGCAATCCTAGCACCTCAAAATGAATTTTGTTAGGCCGAGGTTTTCCGTTATCCCAAAGCATGCAAGTTTTGTTCTATTCCAAGAGGCCAAACGGGGCTCCACCAAGACTTGACCAAGAGATCTCAATAGAAGAGGAAGAAGCCCAGAGGCAAGAATGAAAATTAACCACTTATACCCAAATCGGGCATGCTTGTCTAAGAATATCCTCAAATTCCTCCATGGGCCTCCATTGGACAGCATGAACCAACTAGCCATCCAAAAATAGGGGGATACGTTGCATTATCCATGCCCGAACATTGCGAGAACGAAAGGGAATCTCAGAAAACCCCCTAAGGCCATCATAAATATCCTCTACAAGAGGGGCTTGCACTTGCCCTATAGCATCAGTCTAATACACATCATCACTCAATAGCATTGATTGCAGCCATGCTTTAATACAGGGAATCAAAGGAGTCCTTCCTACAAAATAAAAGATGACTACCTTCTCATGGGAGGCAACAATCTATTGTCATACTATTTTTGTCACATGACAGCCCCCACAGGATCACCATCCGATTACAAGCTTGCTTTTCTTTCATTCACACGTGCATAATCATTCATCAAATTAATCACACTGGCAAGCATATATTGAAAAGACTCATTGGTCTGCGAGCAAGGCATACACACAACTTGTTGAGGCATCTCCCCTTGGAACATGTCCCCTACCCTTATAAAGAAGGGGAATCACCTTGCTACAAGGGCTCCCAAACAGCCGTATCTGTAGGATCCAGCACTAGTTTATGATGCTTGCCCACTTCATTGCTTTCAACATCTTCAGGAATCATTATGAACTATACATGAAAAGAAACCAAAATGGCTCTAGGCCATCATATATGAGCCAGATATAAGGGATTCACCAAGCACAGAAGGATGAGCATGCAAGAGACACCTCGGGACTAGACAGACACAAGGAATCAAGAACTATGATGAGATATTTGTTGGGCCTTCGCCGCCAATGTCTCCAAAACACCATCATCAAAGAATTCACCCAAAACCGCAAAAGGATTAGGAAATTGATGGTTGGCCCACAAAGAGGACAAATCTTCATGGTGAGAGATAGAACCTGGGTACTTGCGGTCCCATGGAGTAATGACTCAACCAACACATCAAAGGCTAGTTGGGCTAGAGGGTCACAAGCATGTGGTGATGACTAGTTCATTGACTGCTGCTGTAGCTACTCTTTAGATGGCTGTGGATCCTTAAGAAGATTAGGACTGTGAAGAAAACTGCTAGGGTTTGCACTGAGGACACACAGAGTGTACAATCACAACACAAACACAAAGAGACAGACACAGACACAGAGGGAAAAACTCAAACCCTAAATGCAAAACGCAAAACTCAAAACTCAAACACAAACAGAAGAAGGGAGAGAGAGAACACAACTCTGAAGTGAATGAATGCTATAAATGAAGGTAAGAGTGTACAATGTGCTCAAGGGTACAGCAATGTCACAGTGTCACGTCCACCGGAGACGGATCCCAAGTCCATGACCATCAGTCAGAGTATAGGAGTGCTGAATAGTAAATGGCAGCAGGCTCGTCACCAAAACGCAGCAAGCTAGAGGCTGGAAACTGGTAAACGCAGCAGTATACTGCCGATCGAAGGCTGGAAACTGCACGCAGTCTGCTGCAAACACCAAGCTGAAACAATGTCTAATGTGGCTGGAGATGACTGGATGATCCGAACACAACACATGATGATGTCGCCAGTAGCTGATGTCAGCATGGATGAAGGTGCCAACAGTAGGAGCAAACGCGGATGGAGTGGTAGCAATCTCGAGGGCTAGACAGCCACATGGGAGGAGGTTGATGGCTAAAATCTGCACGTGGAGTGAGAAACCTGCACAGACGGAATAAGGCTGAATGGGGGCAGCCTTGCTATTTACAGATGTGGAAGGGCTCCCCAAAAATTAGGGTTTCCACTAAACTCTCTCGAACCGCTCTCCGTTTTAGGGTTTTTACTCTAAAAGAGCATTTTTTAGTGTGTTTTAGGGTTATTTAAGAGGCTAATCAGCAAGTAATGCATATTTTAGCTCAACATCCCCTCTCAAGCCCGAAAACTAAGCCGAAAGGTTAGACCAACCACTGTGATGTTTATTTACCCCAAGGCGTTCCACCCCATTCTCTACCTCTTGGCACCAAGGTACTTCGTTAGGGGAAATGCCACCCTTCAACACAGTGGCTCTCACCTTTCAGCAAAGGAGCATACCCATAACTCCTCGGTCGACTATGATGGGTATCCCCCTCACTATCCCCAACTTCACATCTCACATGACTACTCAAACGCAAGGGTTTCCATCCTCAGCTTACAGTGTGTCTTCACACTCTCCTTGGGTTACACCTACGCAGGGATTCCCATCTCCTTCCTGTGTTTCCGTTCCACCTCCTTGGGTTCCTCATGTGGCTACCATGCCCATGCCCAGTCAGCCCATCCCTACCTATGGATCCACCTTGCATACTACCCACATGCCTGGTGGGCACTCTGGGGTCCATTCCCAAGTGTACTCCACTCCCCCATCCTACCCACACTACACTTTTTCACACTATTCATCTTCAAGCACTACCACTCCTGTTGCAACGGCCAAGAATGCCTTCACGGATAAGACATGTTTTAATGGGTCAAATTTCACCACTTGGTCTAATTTCATACAACAAGTACTTGAGTCTTAGGGTCTTTGGAACCTCGTCATTGGTCTAGAGCCTATGCCGAACCCTCGACTAGCTCACCCTGATTACATCCGTCAATAGAGAGCCCGCAATGCCACAGCCAATGTTGAGCTGATGCAAGGATTGCTTCCTGAGTTTCACTCTCAATTGCAGCACTTCCCGATCACGTCAGAGCGTTGGAGTCACCTTCTCGATTGCTATGCGGGTCATGATCGTACTCAGCGCATCAATCTCGACTTTGAGCTTCAAGAGTTCTCTATTAGGAAGGGAATGATCTGAAAGTCAAGCTGGCTGAATATAGGCGGTTACTTCTCGAGTTCGCCACTACTGGCTCTCCAAAGTCAGATGATGATCAGATTATGTTCTTCTTGAATAAGCTGTCTGAAAAATATTTTAATTTCATTCAACACATTATCTTCCAACCTCAATTGTCAACCTTCTACGAGTTTGAGTGCCAGTTTTTGCGTTACGCGACGCTGCATGATCAAGTCCACAAGAATTCCTCATCACAGCCTTATTCATAGCAGAGGGGGTTGGTTGCCTCTTCTTCGGGAGGGAAAGCCACCAGTGGCAAGAACCTTCAAGATGCAAAGGCAAGCCAATCAACGGGTGACTCCTCTTCCTCAGATGGAACCAAAGAATCTAGACCTCTCTAGCAGCAACTTCCTAAGAAAACCGGTTTTGCAAACACTGCCAGAGAGCAAGCCATGTGGACAAGGAGTGTCGCTCCAAGGCCCAAGGTCTTCCACCTGAAAAGCCTCTACAAACCACTACGACTGCACAGTCCAGTGGGGCTACGCCTTCCACTCCTGCTTCATCTACTCCTTCAGCACCCGCCATTGTTGTTGGACATGTGGCTCGAGTACAGCCTTAACAGCCCATCTCTTTCACTACCCCTGAGGGACTCACTGATTGGTCTGTAGGTTCCAATGCCATTGCACTTCATGCATCTATCTCACCTTCCTCCCCACCTCATCATGTTGAGCTAAAATATGCATTACTTGCTAATTAGCCTCTTAAACAATTCCAAAACACATTTAAAAATGCTCTTTTAGAGTAAAAACCCTAAAACGGGGAGTAGTTCGAGAGAGTTCAATGGAAACCCTAAAATAGGGAGCGGTTCGAGAGAGTTCAGTGGAAACCCTAATTTTTGGGATGCCCTTTCACATCTATAAATAAGCAAGATGCCCCCATTCAACCTCATTTCGTCTATGCAAGTTTCTCTCTCCACGTGCAGATTTCAGTCATCAGCCTCCTCCCAAGTGGCTGTCCAGCCCTCGAGACTACTACCACTCCATCTGTGTTTGCTCTTGCTACTCGCACCTTCATCCATGCTAATGTCAGCCACATCAAACACTGTTTCAGCCGGCTATTTACAGCAAACTGTGCACAGTTTCCAGCCTCCGATCAGCGGTACACTGCTGCATTTACCAATTTCGAGCCTCTAGAATGTCGCGTTTTGGTGACCAGCCTGCTGCCATTCACTATTCATCACTCCTACACTCTGACTGGTGGTCACAGACTTGGGATCCATCTCCGGTGGACGTCATACTCTAGCATTGCTCTACCCTTGAGCACACTATACACTCTTACATTCATTTACAGCGTTCATTCACTTCAGAGTTGTGTTCTCTCTCTCCCTTCTTCTGTTTGTGTTTGAGTTTTGAGTTTTGCGTTTAGGGTTTGAGTTTTGCCCTCTATGTCTGTGTCTGTCTCTTTGTGTTTCTGTCATGGTCATACACAACCCCTCTCAACCTGGATGTAGATGCCGAAGAAGGAAAAGGAGCATAATTTCAGTCGTCATATGGTGCCGAGAACCATAAGGAATTAAAGAAGATGAAGTGGATGAAGCACCCCACTAGAAGAGCAAGGTAGAAGTCACCGCCATGATAGCATCGAGAGAGATGCTACACAATCAGCCTCGGGAGGGAAAACCACCATACTGAAAGAAGAGCAAGCACTCCTAGGATGATGAAACCATGAAAGAAATGCTGCGTATCCCCATGTCTCTAACCCAGGTAGGACCAAAGCAATCTGCAAGTTAGCCCTACACAGAAAGACAAAACCCTGCAAAAGAGATGAGAATCTGCAAACACAGAGGTTAGTGGTAAGATGTTCCAAAGCAAAACATAACAGAAAGAAAATCCAACTCAAAATAAATGCAATGAATGTGCATGTGTGTGAGTAAATGCAACGGAAATCAAAAGAGTGAAAAAGCTAAGGACAATGAATCCTATGAGCTCGACTCTAAGAGTGCGAAAAATGAATGCTAGACTGACCTAGGGTATCTGAAGAAATGACCTAGAGACATGCCAGTCAAAGAAGGTCGCTACCATTGCGTACGTCTTGTAGTAGGGCTCTGCCAAGGGAATGTCTAACAAGGTGGGGAGGAAGGTGAGATAGATGCATGAAGTGCAAAGGGATCGGAACCTCCAAACCAATCAGCCAATCCCTCAGGGGTAGTGAAAGAGATAGGCTGCTGAGGCTATACTTCAGCCATACATCCAACAACAACGGCCGGTGCTGAAGGAGCAAATGAAGCAGGAGCAGAAGGCGTAGCCCCACTGTACTGTGCAGTCGCAGTGGTCTACAAAGGCTTTTTAGGTGGAAAACCTTGGGCCTTGGAGCGACACTCCTCGTTCACATGGCTTGCTCTCTGGTAGTATGTGCAAAACCGGTTTTTCTTAGGGAGTTGCTACTAGATAGGTCTAGATTCTTTGGTTCCATCTGAGGAAGAGGAGTCATCCTTTAATTGGCTTTCCTTCACATCTTACAAGTTCTTGCCACTGGTGGTTTTCCCTTCCAAAGAAGAGGCAACCAACCCCCTCTGCTCTGAATAAGGCTGTGATGAGGATTTCTTGTGGACTTGATCATGTAGCCTCGCGTAACGCAAGAACTGACACTCAAACTCGTAGAAGGTTGGCAATCGAGATTGGGAGATGATGTATAGAATGAAATTAAAGTATTTTTCGGGAAACTTGTTCAAGAAGAATGTAACCCGATCGTCATCTAACTTTGGAGAGCCAGTAGTGGCGAACTCGGTAAGTAACCGCCTATATTTAGCCAGCTTGACTTTCATATCATCCCCTTCCTTAATAGAGAACTCTTGAAGCTCAAAGTCGAGATTGATACGCCGAGTACAATCATGAGCTACATAGCAGTCGAGAAGGTTACTCCAACGCTCTCACGCGAGCGGGAAGTGCTGCAATTGAGAGTGAAACTCAGGAAGCAATCATTGCATTAGCTCAACATTGGCTGTGACATTGCGAGCTCTCCATTGACTGATGTAATCACAATGAGCTAGTCGAGGGTCTGGCATAGGCTCTAGACCAATGACGAGGTCCCGAAGACCCTGAGACTCAAGCACTTCTTGCATGAAATTAAACCAAGTGGTGAAATTTGACCCGTTAAAACGTGTCTTATCTGTGAAGGCATTCTTGACCTTTGCAACAGGAGTAGTAGTACTCAGAGATGGATAGTGTGAAAAAGTGTAGTGTGGGTAGATCCGCCTTTGTAGGGCTTGGTAGGCCACTCAGCAGCCAATGTGCACCCTTTGTCTAATACCTTGTCCTCTCTGGGGTGACTACTTGGATTCCCTTGGTAAGATAACCATCCCCTCTGTAGTCTTGGCAGGCCATTGTACAGCCGACATGCACCCTTTGTCCGATACCCTGGCTACTTTGGGATGGGACGTCTTGGGATAATAAACATCACAGTGGTTGGCCTAACCTTTCGGCTCAATTTTGGGTCTAAGAGGGGGCGTTGAGCTAAAACACGCTTTTCAGCTGATTAGCATTCTTAAACAGCCCCAAAACACACTTAATTAATGAAAAACCCTAAAAAGGGAAGCAGTCCGAGAGAGTTTCAATTGCCTCCCAAAAACCCTAACTTTTGGGGTGCCCTTCCACATCTATAAATAGACAGGCTGCCCCCATTCAACCTCATCTCTCCCATGCAGGTTTCTCACCCGTATGTGCAGATCTCAGCCATCAATCTCCCACCACGTGGTGGTCCAACCTTCACGACTGCTGCCATCACCTTGTTTTACTGCAGCGTTCTACTACAACATTTTACTACGGCATTCTACTGCTACGTTTTATTGCGCTTCACCCACATCATCAGGCATCATCCTCTACAATCGCCTCAAGTCTCCTCACACTCTGGTGATCAGTGTTTGGTGTTTCTCTCACTTTGTTACTCCGATAAGTAGTTACAGCACTTGGGATCCATCTCCGGTGGACGTCACACTTTGACATTACTCTGCCCTTGAGCACACTGTACACTCTTACATTCATTTACAGCATTCATTCACTTCAGAGTTGTGTTCTCTCTCTCCCTTCTTCTGTTTGTATTTGAGTTTATGTGTTTGAGTTTTGAGTTTTGCGTTTAAAGAAAACAGCTAGGGTTTGCACTGAGGACACACAGAGTGTACGACCATGAACACAAAGAGACAAACACAGACACAGAGGGAAAAACTCAAACCCCAAACGCAAAACTCAAAACTCAAACACAAAAACTCAAACACAAACAGAACAAAAGAAGGGAGAGAGAGAATACAACTCTGAAGTGAATGAATGTTGTAAATGAATGTAAGAGTGTACAATGTGCTCAAAGGCAGAGCAATGTCAGAGTGTCATATCCATCAGAGACAGATCCCAAGTCTATGACCACCAGTCAAAGTGTAGAAGTACTAAATAGTAAATGGCAGCAGGCTCGTCACCACAACGTAGCAAGATAGAGGCTGAAAACTGGTAAACGCAGTAGTGTACCGCCGATCAAAGGCTGAAAACTGCGCACAGTCTACTGTAAACTGCAGGCTGAAATAGTGTCTAATGTGGTTGGTGATGACTGGATGATCAGATCACAGCAAATGATGATGCCGCCAGCAGCTGACGTCAGCATGGATGAAGGCGCCAGCAGCACGAGCAAACACGGATGGAGTGACAGCAGCCTCGAGGGCTAGACAGCCACGTGGGAGGAGGCTGATGGCTGAAATCTGCACTAGAGAGTGTGAAACCTACACAGACGGAATGAGGCTGAATGGGGGCAGCCTGTCTATTTATAGATGTGGAAGGGCACCTCAAAAATTAGGGTTTCCAGTGAACTCTCTCGAACCACTCCCCGTTTTAGGATTTTTACTCTAAAAGAGCATTTTTAGTGTGTTTTGGGGGTATTTAAGAGGCTAATCAGCAAGCAATGCATATTTTAGGTCAACACCCCCTCTCAGGCCCAAAAACTGAGCCGAAAGGTTAGGCCAACCATTGTGATGTTTTTATTTCCAAGGCGTCCCACCCCAAAGCAACCAGGCCATCGGACAAAGGGTGCACGTCGGCTACCCACTGGTCTACCAAGACTATAGAGGCGATGGTTATATTACCAAGGGAATGGAATCCAAGTAGTCATGCCAAAGAGGACAGGACATCGAACAAAGGATACATGTCGACTGCCCAATGATCTACCAAGCCCTACAAAGGCGGATGGAACTACATGGAACTTTTTCTTTTTTAAATAAGTGAGATAAATTTTATGGGATGCGGTTGATTGAGTAATAGTGACCCAAAAGACGGGAGTAAGGAGGATACACCCAACACATCACAAGACAGTACAAGCTGCCCCATCCATACAAGGTGTTGATGACGAGAAAAAATAGGTGATGAGGTATCCATGTGATGGAGGATGGTGGTGTGGTAACAACAACCGCCGATGGAAACAGCTTAGGATTCGCTCAAGGGGTGCTCTGCACAATGAGATGCAAAGTATACTACATGCGAGCGAAGATGGTAGATCCAACCCCTAGGATATGTGATATAGATGTGGAGTGTAATCCAAGGTTTTGGAAAGATGATGAGGTGATCAAGATGTGATATAGAAGAGGGTGGGATGGGAGGGAAGTGAGAAGTGTGAGTGATATGCTCAAATGAAACAGAAGTTGTAGATGTACTTGAATTCCGTATGCTTCGTGAGTCCCCCTCTATTGAAGTTCACATACACAAAGCCATCCGGATCTTGTACCTCAAAAGAAGAAACGCACGAAGGTTTTGATTCATGCAACTCAAAAGAATTGTACAAACTTGACATTGGACATGGCTGAGATGATGAAGATGAATCGCCAGACGTTCCGAATGCCGTATGTCCTCCATGATCGAAGAGGTGGCCAGCCTTACCAACCGGTCTGGATGTGGTAGCAAAACTAGTAGGAGAGGTGTAAACATCACTGTACTTGTTGCGATAGTACTCCTCAAAGTCCTCCTCAGTCATGTTAGTGAAATTTAGTGAAGGCAGAGTGTCGTCCTCCTCACCAAGTCCATAATGCCGTCTTAGGGTCTCCAATGATGAAGAAGCTTGATAAGACATCATAGGAATTGGAGAAGAAGGTGTCCGGAACATTGTGATTCGGTTATGAGTCGTATTGTGAGCCTTGCATAAAGACTAGCTCTCCACAATATCCACAAGATATTCTTTACAAGAGCATCGGCTCTGATACCATGTGAAGAAAACTGCTAGGGTTTGCACTGAGGACACATAGAGTGTACGACCACGACAAAAACACAAAGAGACAGACACAAACACAAAGGGCAAAACTCAAACTCTAAACGCAAAACTCAAAACTCAAACACAAACAGAAGAAGGGAGAGAGAGAGCACAACTTTGAAGTGAATGAATGCTGTAAATGAATGTAAGAGTGTACAATGTGCTCAAGGGCAAAGCAATGTTGGAGTGTGGCATCCACCGGAGACGGATCCCAAGTCTGTGACCACCAATCGGAGTGCAGGAGTGCTGAATAATGAATGGCAGCAAGCTGGTCACCAAAACGCAGCAGTTTGGAGGCTGGAAACTGGTAAACGCAGCAGTGTACCGCTGATCGAAGGCTGATAACTGCGCACAATCTGTCGTAAATAGCAGGCTGAAACAGTGTCTAATGTGGTTGGTGATGACTAGATGATCACATCGCAGCACATGATGATGTTACTAGCAGCTAACGTCAACATGGATGAAGGCACCAGCAGTAGGAGCAAACACGGATGGAGTGGCAGCAATCTCGAGGGCTGGACAGCCACGTGGGAGGAGGCTGATGGCTGAAATCTGCACGTGGAGTGAGAAACCTGCACAGACGGAATAAGGCTGAATGGGGGATCCTGTCTATTTATAGATGTGGAAGGGCGCCCCAAAAATTAGGGTTTCCACTGAACTCTCTCAAACCACTCCTTGTTTTAGGGCTTTTACTCTAAAAGAGCATTTTTTAGTGTGTTTTGGGGCTATTTAAGAGGCTAATCAGCAAGTAATGCATATTTTAGCTCAACAAGGACCATGTGTAGTGAGCGCATCTAAGGATTTATCTTGGCAACTGGAATAAGTGCAGAGGGGTCCTGATGAAGAAGGCTCGATAGGCACTATAGACACTATTGTTCCCTTCGCTTTTCCCTTGTTGCAGTGGGCTTCTGTCCATTCCTATGATTCTATTGTTGATGAAGCAGGTGGCTGGTTGCCTTTGAACTGACCAACCTGAACAATTTGTTGTTGGGCAGAAGACGGGCAGAAGACGAAGCCTTATTTTGATCTTTGCTTGGGTCCATATCAATGGGCGGATCCACATGGAGGCTCTTTCAATTAGGGCATTTGGCCATGAAGTGACCCAATTGGCCACACAAGAACAATGACCTTCAAAAGTACCCCGCTTGAGCCTAAACCAAAGAGACCACATGCCATTACAATTGAGACGTAACCAATTAGGCCTCCTTCTAGCAGTGTTCCACAGCATACGCATATGATTACGGTTGGTTGCCATGAGGCTTGGAGGCACCAACACATGGCCTATTGCAGCCATCACATCCTTTAGAAGGGACCAATAAACCACCTAGAAACTCTCCACCTCCACCTATATTGGACATGTTTGCTTAAGCAAGGGTTGGAAATTGGCCATTGGATGCGAGGAGACAATGTGCACTAGTTGTTTATCACAAAAAGGGGCAGCTTACTAAGAAGAAGATCTCGTGCCCAAGGAGAAAGAAGCACAACCTCATAGAATCCACATTGAGCGGCAAAGATCTCTTCCACATAGTCAATCTGAAGGATTGATGTTAGCCATCGACAAAACCTAACAAGCACGCTCAAAGCACGGGAATCCAACCAATGAACAAAATAATGTCAAGCTCATGGAAAGCCAAAAAAGAGCACAGGACCTCCTAAGTAGGGCATATGTATCTAGGATCTATTTCTCCATGCAAGTTGGAATAGCCCAATGGTTGTGCTTGACATATTCCTCCAGAAGAGAATTCTCAAACTCGAGCAACTAACCCCAGTTGGGTTCTTGCAAGTCCTATGAAGAAGAGGCCACTTGAGCATACAAGCAAAGCGAAGAATTACCCACATTAGGGCTCTCATGTGAGCAGAAGAAAATCCATCATGGAAATGCTTGCTACTTTTGACCAATGGCTGGGACAACGGGGGAAGATGAAGCCATCTCACTGGCACATGGTACCATATCATTATATCTTTCCTTTTCAAGGATGGATATCAGTTACATTCATGTAGAAGAAAGTAGGCCAATTGTTGTCTATGTCCAGAAACCTATACAGTGGAAATGGTAGATCTCGAAAGCCATGGATACAGTAATCTCGATACTTGCGATGTCCTTGGATTATAATCTTGTCGGCTGGGATTACCTTCAATACCTTGTCATAGACATAACGGTCTAGACGTATCTATGGACCACCACTGGTAATCATAAGTGGATATCACTTGCAAGGTACAACTAGATTCTGTTGTCTGCAAGTATATGAATGCCACTCAAAACTTCATCATAACATTTTTGTATAGAATATGGCACTATGTTTGTGGGAAAATCATGTCACTAGCCCAAGACATGAGGGAGTTTTGTAAAAATTCATTACAAGATATTGATATTTGGATGGATGGTGAACTTTTGATCATTATGAAGACAAGGTCAATGTGCACATTGCAACAATTGAGGATGGACTTGCACAATGAAGACATCCAACTTCCCACTTCATTCAGCTTCTATGTCGATGATAAAAAGGTGCATTGTTTATCTTGCAGCTTTACATTCACATGATCAAAGAATTTGTTTGCATCACTTTATCTCTAACTACTCTCTTGATGTCTGCCAAGTCCCAATAAGAAAAGAAAAGAGCTTCGTGTGTAAAGAGAGATAGCAAACAATGTTGTGCATCTGTGTTGCCATTAGTAGCCTGGTAGAGCTACATCACATCTTCAATATCTTCTTCCACTTTCATAGCCGGAGTTGAAGAAGCAACATATTCCATATTCTGTATATTTTGCATATCCTGGCCCACCATCAAAGAGCGGAAGCTACCAATATGCCATGCTCATCAACAGATGCTATTGCCTTGCTCTGCAACCGGACAAACCCAGTAAACAAGCATAGGCAAGCCTGCAAGGCGCCCAAATCAGTCGCAGGTGGCATGGCAGTCACTACAAAATAGGGATTGCGGATATGAATTGCCAGCATGCAAGGAGCAAGGGAGCAACTATGGGCAAGCGTAGCACACTAGTTGGCGGCATACAACAATCAGCTATAGTGCATCGCCAGGAGATAGGGCATAGGTATAAGCATTGCCAGGAGACAAGGCACAAGTATAGGGCAATAAGGTACAGGTAGTGCTAGGACACTGAACATGGGGAGCAACTAGTATCATGATGCCCACAAGGGTCAAACCTGCAAGATACCAGCAAGTTCCTCAATTTCCTCCGTAATCCCTCCATTAAGAGCAATACGGGCCACAGCACCCTAACTGATGGTATCAACTAGAGAAATCATACGTGGCCCAAAACCCATTGTAGATAGTAATAGCCGCAAGAAAGACCAGCTGACATGATCAAATGCCTTCTCAATATCCAGCTGAAGCATAACAACCTATTGACTAGAAGCTTTGGCATAGTCAATGCCGAGCTAAACATTCAAAATGTCACCCATTCTAGTGTGACCTAATTACTAACCAGGTCACAAATATATATTCGAGCAGAGAGGACAGCATCAGAAAGAATCTCTTGCAGACCCAACAAGGCCCTATAAAAGTCAACCGTCATCCAAATAATAGAGGCATGATCGGTCACCATATCACCTTGCCCATCCTTTAAGTGCACAATATTTTCCCGGGCATATTTTTTATGCAGACGAGCAAAAAATTGATGAGTTTGACAGTTGTTATCATGTAAAGCTTCAGCTCTGGCCAATAGTTTGTATTTTGCATATTCCTCTTCCTGAAGAGATTGGACCTTGCCATTCAATGCATGTGAGCAAGTCATCATTGGAATCCCCAGCCTGACACAGAGACAATGAATGAGCTAATAAGGATTGAGCATGCTACGATTTAGCTCAAAACGAGGCAGCATGCTGAATACCATATTGTTAGGATAACACTCACGCATTATCCCTAAAAACTGCCCATGCTTCCATCCCTGTAGATAGGACCGTTGAGCTAAAAGAGGCTATCAGTTTTGTTGAACACCTTCCAAAAACTGATTTTGCTGCAAAAAAGATTGATTAAACCGAAGAGGCAAACGGACAAGGAGAGCCTTAAATGCATTAACGGGTCTGTGGCTCATTTCCAAGACCAAAGGGTAATGATCTGACAAAACATGCTGTTTTTCCACGCACATATCGATGACTGCAAGAAGAAAAGAGTCACTTTGGCATATGTATATCCTATCCAGTCTGGCCTAAGTGTTTAGATGCTAAAAAGAACGATAAGTGTATCCAGCTTGTGATGGATACATTCAAGACCACATGTCCTATTTCAAAGATGCTGCTACAAAAGCGTCCCAAGCCTGTCTCTCAGAACCATCCATGACCGGATGTGTAGAGGTCGCCTGATCGACAGAAACAAAGGCATTAAAATCACCCATAACAAAGCCTTGACAAGCCATGGCAAGGCAGTGCAGGTCTTCCCAAAGCTGATGATGTTCCCTTGCATTAGAAGAAGCATACACGCCTACAATCCACAAAACCTCACCCTCATAAATTATTTCAAGAATCAAAAATCAGCCACGAGGATCTTAAGAGACCAACGATGGTTGTAGGGAGGATTTAATAGCCAACATAACTCCCGATCTGTGTGGAGGACGACCACTAAAGAAAACTGCACAATCCTTATATACATATGAAGATCCAGTCAAAGCATGCTGTTTATGCTCCACAACACAAAAAACATCCCATTTTCCAGCTAGCACCACTTTCCACAACCGATACTGCTTTCTGCCCGAAGAAATACCTTTTACATTCCACAGAGCAATTTTCATAATGAATCACAAATGAGAAGAACTACTGAACCGCTGCTTTTCCTTTCCTTTTTACATCAATAGCCTTGGCAGCCTAGAATCTCTCCATTTCACCTCAAATAACATCAACAAGATCTGCCCTCTGCAAGCCGGCAATGGAAGCACGGAAAGGGAACTATTGTTGCTGGGAGCGGAAAACATCCTGAGGAGGCACAAGCCTCCCACGCGCATCGAAGCGCAAATCAAAATTAGAAGGCCTTTTATCTTCTACTGCCGGAGCACGCGAAGATTGGGGTTACATATAAAACCCCCTTTCTCTACGTTGAAAGGTTTGAGTGATAGGGGACAGCGGAGGATGGGCAGGAGTGGAGTGAGAATCCTATCTTGCATTAAGACAAACCACTGTAGCCCAGGAATCCTCCCGAAGAGGCAAATTCTGCCCACCACCCGCAAGCAAAGCACACTCCCCATCACCATGGAAAACGTCCTTCTTGCCTTCATTATGACCATGTTGGAAAAGCTGCTCAGGATCAGCCATTGGCTTCTGAATCGTCTGCTGAGGGAGGTGGTCTTGCATTTCCATATCTGGGTCCATAGGGCATTGCCCTATCACCATATTTTTGTCGCATTCCAAAATGAAATGGCCCAACTGGCCACATCTGAAACAGTGTCCTACAAAAATACCCCATTTCAACTCATACACCAATGTTTCTAACCCTGGAGCCTCAAAACGAATCTTCGTCGAGCGAGGTTTCCTTGTATTCCAAAGCATAGAAGCCCTATTCTAATTGCAGGAAGCCAGCCGAGGTTCCACCAAAACCTCCCCAATGGTTCTCAAAACTAGAGGGAGGATTCTCCAGAGATGCGCAAGGAAACCCACCACTTCTACCCAAATTGAGCAAGCCTATCTCAATTCCTCCTGAAACTCGGCCATGGGCCTCCAAGGGACCACGTGAACTAGTTGCCCATCCATAAACAAAGGAATGCGTTGCATAATAAGAGCTCGTACTTCTACCAAACGAAAAAGAACCTCAAAGAACCCCTTCGGCCCATCATAAATCTCTTCGACTAGAGGGACCTGCATACGCCTTGAAACATCCTCGGAGCACTATTTAAAACTGACAAGCATAGACTACAGCCAAGCACAAATTCTGATGATCAAAGGAGTCCTTCCAGTAAAATAAAATATGGCCACCCTCTCATGGAAAGTAGCTATCTATTGTAAAACCGGCTACTTGATCCCCATCAGGTAGTGCGTTAGCTTTATTCTCATTACAATGGACATAATCTGACATAAGATGATTGGCAGTGGCTAGCATGAACTGTAAAGATCCATCCGACTGTGAACACGAAACATGAACCTCTAGCTGAGACAAATTCAGGCCCAAGACCGGTTCTTCGACCGACATCCTACGACGTTTACCCATCTCTTCACTATCCTGCAACGGCCCGAGTTCATCAGCCAAGGAATCACCATCCGGATTGGCGAAGTCTTTGTCATTCCCTTGCCCAATCTGCCAATCGAGAAAGGCCATATCGATGCCATTAGATTGCGGAGCCAAAGTGTCGCTTTCCATTTCGTCACTGGTAGAAGTTATCCTTACAGAATCAAATCAAAGGTGCACTCTCTCTTTTTTCGTGAAGATAATTGAAGGTGCACTCTCTCTCTCTCTTTTTTTCGTAAAAGGTAATTGTATTAATTACGAAAAAAGGTGCACACACACACACACACACACACTCTCTCTCTCTCTCTCTCTCTCTCTCTCTCTCTCTCTCTCTCTCTCTCTCTCTCTCTTAAATCTCTCTCTCTCTCTCTCTCTCTCTCTCTCTCTCTCTCTCTCTCTCTCAATGACAGCCGGGCCCCACAGGAGGAAGGGAGGAGCACACGACATATCAATCTGTGTGTGCAACGTGGCCAAACGTTCTGGGGCAGGGGATCAACGTTGGAAGTTCCAACTCAATCCAATGGAGTGTGTAGGTCCACCCAACGGTAGGGAAGACAAGATGCAAGCCAGACGGCGCCAAGGCCCTGATGCACAGGTGACGAGGGGCAGAAGGTTGGCGCTGCCAGTCCCCGCTCGATCTGACAATCAACGCAGGTCCTCTTACTTGGACGTAGAGCAGGGCACCATAGGAACGTCAAGTCACAGGACTGTTTGTAGTGCGAGTTGACGACTGATTGTAGATGTGCTGAGCCAGATCTCGAACAGTGCAGAAACGGACCCTACGCAAGATACACGGGGGAGCTCAGGCAGCGCACGAAGCAAATTCGCACGCCCGCTGGTGAAGGAAAGCACAAGCGCTGACAGGGATCGCGCCCACAGTTCCGCCATCCTCTCTCTCTCTCTCTCTCTCTCTCTCTCTCTCTCTCTCTCTCTCTCTCTCTCTCTCTCTCTCTCTCTCTCTCTCTCTCTCTCTCTCTCTCTCTCTCTCTCTCTCTCTCTCTCTCTTTTTGTTCCCAACCAACAAGCAAACTCAAAGACGGTAGAAACAACACAAGAAGCCAAAAAACTACAAAGATCACATTGCTACAATGATAGGAGAAGGGAATCATAAAGGGGGCACAACCATAATTGTGTAAATGATATCCATATGCACAGTAGCCATCTCTTCGAGGAACATACTAGCAAAAACCACGGAACTAACTTGGCACTAACAATGCTCAAGCATGGCCCATACAACCCAGATACTAAAGGTGGAATAAAAAATGTATGCGATGTGTGTTTACTAGATATGCAAAAACATAGTCCAACACAAAAAATAAAAAAGATGGATATGTTTTGGCTTTAAGGTGGCCATGGATGGTACCTTACCAAAAACCCAAGAACGAATTATTGTACCCTGAAGTAAGAAATGTAACCCTAGAAACTAAGCAAGAAATAAAAGAGATCGGAAAGATTCTAATCATGTGGTACAAAAACCGCATCTATCACTTGAGATATTGTGATATGCCAATAATCCATGGTGGGCAGACCCCTAACAAGATGTGAAACCAGTCTTCCTTCTCTGATAGGGTGGTAGATAACCTAATTTAACACTAATTAGAGCAAGCATAAATTTTACATAAACTGAAATGCACACTTTATCACTTTAATGTTGCACAATGGACAGCCTGTTGGCCCCAAAATTGGCACCCCTTGTGGTATTATTTAACTTTTATGGCAAATGGATGGAGTACAACTAAGATCCTCTAACCTCCTCCGCTAATCCAAGTACCACTTGCACTCAAAATTAACCAACAAGCCTCCAAACTGATTTGCACCTTAGTTTACTTTTGGGGATTCACCTTCACCCTATCTCTTGAAAGAAAAATTTAGCCCCAAATCTGATATTGGCTGGCTGGTCTCTTGAATCTCCCTAAAATTCCTCAATTTCAGTTGCTAGAATTCAAGTCCTAAGCCCTCAATTCTCAGCGTGCATCCTGAGGTAGTTGTCAAACCTTAATTTCTACTATAAATTAGGGTTTACAATAAAGATTGACTAAAATCTCTTCCTTTGATGACTCAAACTGCTAGAAAATACTGAGATAACTTGAGAGATGGCTAGGAGATGAGGGAGAATGCTATAGAGAGAAATTTCAGAATTTCATCATGAGAAATACCAAAAATTACTATTGCCTTGCTCAAACAGACATGGAAGCTGTCATCTACACCAAAACAACTATTGTCCCCTCTTGTATACTGTCATCTACACCAAAAGAACCTTGGACTACTGTCACCTTCTCCTAGAGGGCTCCAAATTGTTATCACATGCAATAGGACTGATCCTAGTGGTTGCAAATCACATCAATAGCCTCTTCTTGCTCTCTAACAATCTCTTTCCCTCTCACAATGATTGAAATAGATTTCCACCAACCCCTAAAAACGTTTTTCCTACTTGCATGGGCAAGTTTTCTATTTTTCAACATTATTCATGACTATTCTAGTGCTCAAAAAATTTATTCCACTAGCCAAATTGCCTTTCAAGTATTTCTCACCAATTATTGACCCTAAGAGTGGCATTAATTAATTAATTAATTAATGTCTAGTCTCTAATGTCATCACTAACATTAGTGGCCAATAAATTAATGTAACACTGGGTACCACCTAGTACCTGACAGGCATAACTTATTACAATTTTTGCATTTGGCACCAACTGAATCTTGAGGTCTTGAGTCCCACACTATGAAATAATTAACTTGCACCTCACATGTGCAAGTGACATTAGCACATTTTATTAACATTTAATCAAATGCTAAGTAAACCAATGAAATTTCACGTCCTCATGACAAATCATCCCGTGAAATCTTTGCAATCATCCTCAATTGCACCGCATTTGTCTCAAAACTAAGGTAAAAACTCATGCTAAACTAGTCATAAATTGATCTAAAAGTATAGTTTCAGTGCCTGAGTGAAACTCATCTTCATTTGCATACATCTCATAATGACTAGTACACTGAGTATTGATCTCATAGTAGATATATTGTTAGCACAGTACCTTGATTGCATGCTACATACAAGAGCTGTTCAAAGCTAGTGGAGTGAAAGTGTTACATCCCCCTTGAGCATCAAACAATGCTCCGGACCCTTGCTCTATTGAACCTTACTGACCCCGACTCTAACTGAAAGGCATCTCCATAAGTTGCAACAACTGAGGAAGATCTGTCTCCATAAACCTCCACTAGGTTGTAGGCCTTTCTTTCCCTTAAGCATTGCAATGCTTTATACTTTCACATTGCTGCAATTCCAGCCTAACTAATGCAACATTGCATCTAGTTGGCTAGCCCCTCATGTGTACTTGACATGCTAGGAGCACCAAATGCATTAGGAAACATTCTTGTTTCCATACTTTTGGATCATTGCAATGTGACTGTGCATGGGAATTTGCATACTATCAACCATACCAAGATACATTTTCCCATACATTGCATGCATTACTAGTTGCATTTTTACTCATGATTAACACTATATGGAGCATTTACATAACTAGTATTAATACCATGAGTCCCAAACATCATGGGTTGCATATATGCATTGCTAAACTTGCCACTTAGTACCCCAGCATCATACCAACATTGCCATATATGGGGTTATGCATATTACCAACCATACCTGAATACCTTGGGCCTTGCACACCATGCATTGGTTGCTGCATATAATAAGGAGTTGTGTCATACATCCTCGTATGCGGTCCCCAACCCACCATAGCATGGAAACTAGCACCACCACCAAAGTAACTTAGCTGCCCATAATTACATGCATGCCCTACTCTTCAAAAAACATTGGATTGGCACTTCCAAGTCGGCCTTGCATATATATCAATTGCCCCATTGGCATCATTTGCTAATGCTCACTACCCACATTTGGAACATCATTTTGTTGTATTAGCTTTTCCTTCGGTGCATATTTATGTCTTGAAGCTCTTAAAGACGATTCTCTTCTTATATTTGTTACCCTCCTTTAAGGGGTTCAAAAGTGCATGAACTAAGGATCATTTGCCAATTGCATAAACATTTCAGCTGTTGTCCTCAGCTGAGCTTTAAATTGGTCATCAAATCCCTCTTCCTCTCTGATCATCAGCTTCTAAAGGCCTAGAAGGACCCACATTTTGGTCTAAACCAACATTATCAGCTTGTTATCTATGCTTTGTGCCTTATTCAAGATCAAGCATTGCATTTTCCCCAACACTTTGTGAATTTTCAGATTGAGAGGCATCATCCATGCTTGATCCCATCTCACTATCTAAAGGCATCCTTACTATAACGTTCAACTGAATATAATTTCAGGACTACAACAAAGCTTCTAACCTTCGGGCCTACCAATTCCAAGGAATTGATAGTATCCCAACAATGGAACCTTGAAACTAGTCTTCCCTCTCGGATAGGGTGGTAGATAACCTATTTTAACACTAATTACAGCAAGCATAAAATTCGCATAAACTGAAATACACACTTTACCACTTTAATCTTTGACAATGGATAGCCTTTCAGCCCCAAAACTCGCACCCCTTGTGGTATTTCTTTAACTTTTATTGCAAATGGATGGAGTACAACTGAGATCCTTTGACCTCCTCCGCTAATCCAAATGTCAATTACTATCAAAACTAACCAAGAACCCTCCAAACTAATTTGCCCCTTGGTTTGCTCCGGGATTTGCCTTCACCCTGCTCCTTGAAAGACAAATTCAACCCCAAATCTTATATTGACAAGATAGCCTTTTAAATCTCCTTGAAATTCCTCAATTTCACCTACTAGAATTCAAACCCTAGGCACTTAATTCTCAGCATGCATCCTAACGTAGATGTGAAACCCTAATTTCTATTGTATATTAGGATTTATAACAAAGATTGACTGAAATCTCTTTCTTTGATGGCTCAAACTACTAGAAAATACTGAGATATCTTGAGAGATGGCTAGGGGATGAGAAGGAAATTTCAAAGTTTCATCACGAGACGTACCGAAAAGCTATTATTGCCCTACTCAAATAGCCATGGAAGCTGTCAGAGGTAAGGACCTCTAGAAAGACCACTGGCCCCTCTTCTATGTTGTCATCTAGACCAGAAGAACCTTGGGGTACTGTCATCTAGTCCTATAGCTTCAAACTGCTGTCACATGCTATAGGACTAATCCCTAGTGGTTGCAAATCACATCAACAGCCTCTCCTTACTCTCTAATAGTCTCTTTCTCTCTCACAATGGCTAGAATAGACTTCCACCAGTCCCGAAAAATATTTTTTCTACTTGTGTGGGCAAGTTTTACTGAGTAGTAGCCTTCTAATTTCATTTTCCAACATTATCCAATTTATTAAATTAATTTTTAATATATTAATTTTAAAATTAATTTAATATTTATTTTATACTCAAGAAATTAATTTCACTAGCCAATAATTAAATTGGTTGGGCCAATTTGTCTTTCAAGTATCCTTGAGCAATTATTAACCTTTAGAGTGACATTAATTTATTAATTAATGCTAGTCTCTAATGTCGCCACTAACATTAGTGGCCAATAAATTGATCTAGGCCCAAATCTGACACCGAATACCACCTACTACCTATTAAGCATAACTTATTACAACTTTTTTATTTGGCACCAACAACTGATATCTCAAGGTCTTGGATCCCACATTGTGAAATAATTAACTTGCACCTCACATGTGTAAATAACATTAGCACATTTTATTTAACTTTTAATCAAATGCTAGCAAAAAAATAAAATTTCACATCCTTGTGACAAGAAGCCTTCATATAAAAACTTTCTCTTATTAGGGAATCTTAGAACTCCAAATTTGAGGTTGCTTGTGCAACTTAGCTTTACTATCCCAAAAAGGCCATCTATTACCCTCAACCATCTTATGATAAACCCGATTGGTTGATCATTTCAAGAAATCTTGCCATACAAAAGCCTATTCCAACCATGGGATCAAGGCCAAAATGTAGGCGAAGGAGAATGCCACCAAAGCTATTATTCCAAGCTGGTCCAAATCAGCCTTTAATTGGAAGAATGCCAATATTATTGGCAAATACATCAAAAAGAATAAACCAAGACTAATCAAGAATGAGAGCATATCATACAATCCTCAAACCCAATTGTGCCATCCTATTAAACTTATCATGTTTCATGTTCTTATAAGTCTTAGTCTAGCAACCTAGAAGTGACCTGGACCTTGGCTTTCAATGAGTTAGTCTCCTTTAACTCAAACGAACACCAAGTAGTAAAGGATCTCTTACCGTGAAGCAATCAAGTGTGAGAGAAAAAAATATTATGATGTTTTGATTTCTCAAGTCAAATTCAAGGCAAGTCTTCGAGAGTCACATGTTTAGTGTTGAGATGTCAACTTCCTCAATCAAAGCCATAGCAATGTAAGCACCAAGGATGCTTCTTCTAACATAAGGATTGTAATAGGGTCTGTGAGAGTGCGCAGCAAAAGAAGAACACCAACATGGAGAAGGAAGGGAAGAGAGAAATTGATATGGATGCAAAAAATAGAAGGAGAACTGCACTAATCTAAAAATGGAATATTGAATACAATCTGGATGATCAGTCCCTGCATGCTGCCCGAAGGCTCCAGATCAGGCTGGTGACACAGAATGTACCAGATGACAGAAAGAGTGCTGAATCTACAAAGAGTGAATACAGCCAAGAGTGGGGAGACTGCTATAAATAGTGGAGCAGCACCAAATTTGGTTGACTGCTGCAAATGGAGCCATAAAATGGGCCAACTACATTAAAAATTGTCTGGGCGGCTGCCAACTCAAATCTAATTGCAAGGCTGTCACATGTGAACACACCAGGGGCAGCATAAAATCCAATTGCACTAGCTGAAAATAGAAGGCAACCAGTGTGAACACACTCCTAAATTTAAAAAACATCAAATGTACTCTAATACTAGGGATGGAAATAGTTAGAGCTCCATTTCCATCAAACTCTGATGCAGCTAACAACCAGAGATGACAACATGAATTAAAGCAAGCTAACACCCCCTCTTAGATCCTAGGGAGTGTCTAAAGACCCAACAATGTCATATGATGAAACATAGAAGCTTAAGACAAAGGCTTCATGAAAAGATTTGTTGCATTGTCCTCCTTGGGATAATAGACCTTTGCTAGCTCAAATCCACAATCCACTCCCATACATAATGGTACTGAACCTCTATGTGTTTCATGCAGGTATGAAACATGGAGTTCTTCACCAAATCCAAGGCACTCTAGTTATCCACGCGTAGCTCTGTTGTGTAGAAAGCCAATCTCCCCCAATATCCCACGAAGCCAAGCTGCCTCATGAGCGCAAAGGGCACGATATTCAGCCTCCATAGAAGATAAGGCCACAATAGGCTGCTTCTTACTGCTCTATGAGATAGTTCTCGATCCGAAGGAGAAGGAAAAACCTATAGTGGAGCATTGAATGTCAACATCTCCAACCCAATCTAAGTCACTCCAACCAGCTAGAGTGGCTCCCTCTCTGTACATGATCCCATAGGATCTCGTCCTCTGTACCTTCAAAGGTATCTTGGTAAAAGAAGACATAAGTGCCACCAGATAGGAAATGTGTGGCCCTGTATGAATGAGCCAAATCAAAGAGTCAAAAAGGTACATGTAACAAGTGCCATCAGGAAGGGGACCTAGAATAGGCAATTTGAACTTTGGATCCATTGCATAGTTTCCTAAAATAGCATTTATGACTACCCGAAATGGAAACAAAAACGGTCCAAAACGTTTCCTGTCCAAAACACGTTTCAAGATAGACAGGGGAAAACCCATGTTTCATACCATTTCGATATATCTCCATAGCTATTACTATTGTTCACTGCCCCCCTTGCAGAGCTACTATTGTCTACAGCACTAAATCCTAAATCCTTTATCCTTCAGCTACTTGATCCTTTTTCTTTCTTGTCTACACTATTTACAATTGTTTTCCCTCAAATTTGGATGATGCAAAGTGACTCGTGAGATCATAGATGATAGTAAATACATCATGATTCATACTATCCAAATCTGAGAATTGAGATCATGATCATTTTGGTAGTACATTCTATACTACTTTGTGGACATATTGATCAAATCCATAGATCATTGGGCATTTGTACGATGTTGCATGTATTTATTTTCCGTGTCACTATTTACTCTCCTTTTTGAGTCTATGTGACATAAATGATAATATGAGTCTATGATTGTTCATGTTGGCATCATCACTCATTGCACATTGTAACTTTTATATTGAGTTCTGAATCCTAATTTTCAAAATTGTGATTTTACAGACTTCAGTAGAATCATGTATACTTGTCAAATCTCTACTAATGTTGCATGTATACTCTATATCGTTGAGGTATTCATGTATTTTGGTGTAAAGGTTTAAGTTTTAAATGGTATTGTCCCTTTATGTATGTCTAATATTAAAATATTCCTATAAAATAGACATAAAACCCGTTTTGAACCTGATCAATCCCGGTTACTACTATACTGATGTCGCAAATTACCGATCAGAATAAACCTTTTCAAGTTCATACAGATGCGACTAATTATGCTATGGGTATTGTTATTTATCAAGATGGCCAACCCATTGCATTTGAGAGTCGTAAGTTCATGGATGCCCAAACACATTACATCACTCAAGCGAAGGAATTGTTAGCAATTGTCCATGCACTTAAAATTTAGCGTCGTTATTTATATGGTGCTTGGTTCATATTTTGGATTGACCATAATTCCTTAAGATACCTCTACAATCGGCCCAGTATCCATGGCCATAAGGCGGGATGGGCAAAACTTATGCAAGAGTTTCAATTAGAGATCCATTACCAAAGGTTCGGGATTGTTAAGGTAATTTGTGCATTTCAAGTTATATTCATTTGCTAATTGTTGTAGTCCAATGCTTAATCGAGAAATTTCTGCCCTTTCCAAGAAGAAAGGCTCATTTTAGCATTACCTTCCTCAGATTGAGTTTGCTTATGACAGTGCTAAGCATTCGGCTACTAGGTATAGCCCATCTATACTTATGTACAGTTATGAGCCAAAATCACTGATTGCCATCGAGCTCAAGAGGTGAAAATGCAATCAATGGTCAACTTTCTATAGGATATGCAAGAAATGTTGACAATTACAAGGAAAAGCATTAAAATAGCCAAAGTTCATGCCGTGTTTTATGCTAATCAGCATCATACTCCTTGAGAGCTCCAAGAGGGCATGTGGATTTACCTTTAACTATCAAAGGACTTTGATTCAATAACTACCGACAGGTGCTATGAGTTATCTTTGAGGTATTGTGATCCTTTAGAGATTATCAAGAAGATAAGTAGTGTATCCTATGAGGTTGACTTACCTTCGGATATTTGAATTCACCCTATGTTCCATGTGAGTCATTTGAAAGAATGACCGGGGCAAGGTAAACTAATAGTTTTAATTGAGGAAGTTCCATGGCTTGAGAAGACTACTCTTTATGTTCCACTTAAACCCAAATTGGTTCTTGACGATAGAACTGAACAATCCTGTTACACCATTTATCCAGAGTATTTGGTCGAGTAGAAGAACCACTTGGAGGTGGAAGCTACTTGGGAGTCAATACGTTCATTGAAGAGTCATTTTCTCACTTCATTCCTAAGGATATTTCTGCGGATAGCAATCATTCATAAGAGGAAAGTGTTACATCCTTGTATATCTGGATGGGTGCTAGTAGTATTGGTCACAATGGTCATGAAGTGACTTAGTACGAATGCACTCAGGGCACTATGGGGTTAGGGCAACCGAGTCTTATTTAAAGGACTCAAGGCCCTAGCATGCATATTCGTCGTGTGATCACCACTCTTGGTCTCTTGGCCCATAGGTCAATGCATCCATACACTAGGGTCGTATGGACTAACTGTATGAGATACCAACTCTTGGAACATGGTCATAACCCAAAGAGTTGCTAGCTCCTAGGCTCTAGGGTGGGCCCATTTGGATCTATGGCTAGGAGGTGAGTCTAATGTCCAATCTCTAAATGTTCGTGGAAATAGCTTATGTCATGTCTCGTACTTGGATCCTAGGTGGATGTTTCACTCAACCAATAAGCATGGTTCTCCTTTCCAACCACATGGAAACCTGAAGGATGATCTACATAAATCTCCTCTTATCTACTATGCCATTCAGGAAGACAAACTTAAGGTCCATCTGATAAACCATTTTTAATGATTGATTGCACCAATATCGAGCAGGAGCTAGCTGTCTGTGCGAGATTTGCCTTGAAAGGATTCTATGGATTTTTAGCAATAGAGGTGTGGAGCTTCGCATCTGACATTTGTTAGGCTTGGGCTATAAGAGCCAAGATAGCCCAAATAGTATACATGTAGGGCCTTGGATCAACAATCTCTAAGAAATCCAAGCCTGCCATTTGCACAAAACCCTTGGTAATAAGCCTAGCTCTATGCTTGTCCAAGGTGCCATTAGCCAAGTATTTGGTCCTATAGACTCGCTTCACAACAATCACTTTCCACTTGCCTGAACGCAAAACCATCTCCCAAGTATCATTTAGACTCGATAGACTCAAGCTCCCAAATAAGCTGTGACAAAGCCTCCTCGATGGTAGCAAACTCTCTATCCTCTAAGATTCGTGACTAAGGACATAGTTCACATAAAGTGAATACCCCTTCTTGGCCTATAGCCTAACTAAGCATTTTGAGCTTGCCAATGTCTCAAAAAAGTGACCGACTCCTAAATGTTACATGAGTTGCTTGAACCATCATGAAATGATAACACGTTGATCCTATTGCAAAGGAGACCCCTCTCGAACTTGTAAAATACATATCTAGAAAAGAGACTCTCCCTCACTAGATAAACATGGTCCCCCCTCGTCACAGAAAGAAGGCTCCCCCTCTAGCAACTCAATACCCCCTAAATAAACTTGAGGAGATGGAAATAGAGTAAGAAAACTCAGAGAAGAAGGAGAAGTTGGCAAGGATGGGTGAGGCAAACGGGGAGGAGGAGGAGGAGGAGTACTTAGAGTCGAAGGAGCGGTGCCAAGAGGTATCTTGGAAGGTAACGGTGGGGCCAACAATGAAGAGGATCGAGTCAAAGAAGATCCATCCAAATGAAGAAGCACCATTGTCGGAGGGTCAAAGGCCATAGCCTTATCAAAGAACCACATCCCTACTCACTACAATCTTTTATTTCTTGGAATTGTAAAGCCTATATCCTTTGGTCACCTAACTATAACCAAGGAAGATGAGTTTCTTTGACTCAGTGTTGAGGCTCCTATGTTTCTAGTCCTCATAGACATAGGCATCACATCCAAAGATGTAAAAATGGGAGACAAAAGGCTTCTTGCCAAAGAAAGCCTAGTATGGAGTTGTGTTCTTCAAAGCCGTTGTAGGAGACCTATTGCAACTATAAACCACAGTAGAAACTACCTTCCTCCAAAGGGTGTAAGGAAGTCCTTCATACTCCACCATCAAATAGCTCATCTCCAACATGGTTTGTTTTGCTCCCTCCATAATACCATTCTCAGAAGGTGTGTTGGGTGGGTATACTACATCCAAATCCAGTGCTCCTTGCAAAACCTATTAAACACTTTGAAACAAAAGTCTCTTCCATGGTCAATTTGAACTCCTGGAACCTTGAAAGAAGTTTGCTTTTTAGCAAATGCCTTCCAATCATAGAAGTTGGAAAATAAACCGTATTTGTACTCCAAGAAGTAGGGCCATACATACATGGAAAAGTCATCAACCACAAGCATTTAGTATTTGGCCTTCCCAAGAGGCCATTCTCATATGACCACACAAGTCATTGTGAATCAACTTGAGTGGTGGGAAAGCTTCTCTTGTGGCCACCTTAGAAAAAGGTTGTCAATGTTGTCTACCCCTCAAACAACTAGGCATAAGGTAGTGAAGGGGGAAACTGGAATTCCCCTCCACCTTCTTCTATGATGCCTGTCAAATAGAATCAAAGTTCAAGTGTCCATAACACACATGCCAAAGTAGCCCAAGAGGCAATGAAGATTGCATGGCAAGGGCCATGAGCTTATAGATCCCACCCTCGTGTGTACCTATCCACACTGCACAGAACCGCACCTTTAGATGAATCTTCAACAATAATAGCATCCTGTGTAAAAACCACACAGATCCTTAACTGTGCCAAACCATTAAAAAACAGTGGGTTAAAATACAAATCATTAATATAAAGTACTTCAGTTAAAGTTTCCTAACGATTTGAAAGAAGGAGAATGGTTCCCACTCCTCAAACTGGCACTAAAGAATTGTCACTAATGGTGAATATATCCCCTCTAGAATGGAGGTCTTGAAACAGATCCTAATGATAGATCATGGGGAATGATGGATCGCTATGCAGAAGCCATGACTTCTCCAATAAGAAGAAGCAAGAGCAATGTCTTCAACCTCAAATAAAGATGGACGAATACAAATTCTATCATCGTGGTTAGTGTAGTCTTTGAATCCTTGGCACCATCCTTGGCCCCAAGCTTCAAATGGGGATACATTTGCCAACACTTTTCTTCAGGGTGTGGACACTTTGGCTTCCATTTCTTCTCATCCTTCTTGTCATCTTGCTTCTTCTTATTCTTGAGCTTCTCTCAAACCTACAATAAAAGCTTTTGCGGATTTAGATTCACCTATTTCAATCTCCTTGTATTTGACATATTGTTCCAAAACAAGCAAGGCAAGCTCCTCCCCATGTCATGTCCTCCTAAACTCTGGAGGTGAGTAAACTCTGTAGAAGTCAACATACTTCATAGACAGGGGATGAGTAATAAGGACCATAGCCATATCTTCAAATAATATCCTCCTGTCGAGGGATGCAAGCTCATTCCATAACTTCTCCATTTCATTGATATGATCCCTCTATTATAGCAAGATTGTCAGCTCATGTGTGAGTCTGTGCATGCCAGATGGGGCCGACCAGCTGTCATATTTTGTATATTTTGGGTCTATTTATCCAGTAGCTCCTCCTCCCCATTCAATCATCACCATTCTTCAGGTGGTCTTCATGTTGGAGAGAGGAGCCGGTGCCAGTGCCCATGCAACTAGTGACTCGTAGTTGTATGCATCATTCTCGTGTTTGGTATATGGATTCCATTTCCCGAACACATCTCTAAGTTCTCTTCTTTTGCAATGTTCTTCTGTTTTCTTTCTATTTTGTCTTTTTTTTAGTAGTTTATTTCAGCACTTGTCTATGCTTCCATTGCTGCACCACTTCTGCCATGGTATCAAAGCGCGGGATCGAGGTTCTTGCTGCATTTTTTCTGCTGATTACAGGTCTTTCTTCCCCCTGCTGATCAAGCCTACATTTTTTTGACCAACCACCTATGTTTTCATCCTGTGCCTAGATTCCAGGTTGCAATTGTCAATTTGCTGCATTGAATGTTCAACCAACCTGTGTTTTTCATTTTTTGCCCCTACACATGGCTAGGTGACTGTTTGTGCTGGCGGTTTTTGTTGTTTCTAGCAGTTTTTGACAGGTTTTCTTTATTTTGCAGCAATCGGCCTTCGTTTCTGATCAAAATTTTTATTACACTGCATGTGAACTCTCATTTTGTGAAGTCTTTGCTCTTGGTTTGGCTGTATTCTCTCTCTGTATACCTTATATTCTCTATGTTCTCTGCTCATCCTCTCCCAATGGCTCCTTTGTGCACTTCTACAGATGATAAGTTGCATGGACCTAGCTATCTTACATGGAGTGCTGTGATGAAAGCGTGGTTTGTGCAGAAGCATATTTGGTACATTGTATGTAGAGCTATTTATTGGCCTTAGCATCCTTTTCCTCTTCTCGAAGATTTTGATGAGGACAACCATGAGGAAGTTGTGCTTACATGGGATTTGCATGATGCATGTGTATATTTTGTGCTGCTTCGATGTATTTCTAAAGAAGTTCTACAGTGGTTACCTCCTGCAGGACATCACCAAAAATATGGTCGAAGCTTCACATGTTGTACAAGGCACCTTTCCCCATGTGTGCTGTGACCCCTTATGGACAGCTTCAGCAGATGAAGTCTGAGCTAAAAGACACCATTCAATCATTTTTGCTCCATGTTACATAGATACAAAACCAACTTCGACACATGCAGTCTGCCCTTCCAGAGGGACATCTAGTGGACCGGTACTATACAAGCTTCCCCCGAAGTTTGATGGAGTGGCCAATGCTTTGCGAGCACAGACATCCTCTACACCTATGAACTTTACACATATGTCCTCAATGCTACTTGAGCATGAGGCATCTTTGCATTGATAGGAAAGGCTTTCATCTCATTATGGAGGCTCCAGTGAGGCCTTTATAGCTTCAAAGAGGGATGATAAGAAGAAGAAGTCAAAGGCCCAATGTTATCATTGTGGTAAGAAGGGCCACTTATGGAAGGACTACAAGGAGTTAACCACCTCATAGAAGATAAAGACGAAGAAAAAAAAAAGTGGGATGAGGACTCCTCTGACGAGTCATTCTCTTCCTTAGACTCGGACTCCGATCCTTCGACCAAGGGGAAGTCCAACGTGCAACAAAGATCCACTTCTTCAGACCAAGGGAAGGGCTTGACTACCCCTTCCTCTATTACTTTCTAGTCCAAGTAATATAGTAATCCCTCACGACTCTCTAGTGCCAAAGAGGGAGTGTAAGAGGGTAATGAGATGGGACAAATGAGCCTTGTCTATACAAGTATACAAGAGTACAAGTTCCAAAGAGAGACGCTCTTGACGCATTGAGTGAAGTCTGGCAAGTTTAAATCCTGGAGCTAGGATTAACATCCAAGTTCATGATGGCCTGTTATTTGACAAAGAGCAAGATTAGCTGAGCTCACATGAGGGGACACATTGGCGGTCTTTGACCAAAGGCGGGGAATCCATGGTCACATATATTCAAAGGCATTTTTGACAGGCTGGTCTTATATGCTACTACGAGACATTATTGATGAACACAAAGATCTGTTATGACTCTTCTCTATTTTCAGGAGCTAATACAATTGACATTAACATCAAGTTCTCTCCAAGGCACCATGGTGGTGACTTGATCACCCACTGCTTGGGTATCCATGGTTCTACTCTGGTGGCTCTTTGTTGTATAAACTATGATTAGCCTTTATCATTGTCTCATTGTATTGTATCAAATCCCCTATGATCTATGAGATAGTGTGAGCAGGATTGTCACCTCGTGTGATTTTGTATGCCAGATGGATTGGGCATTTTAGTCTGTATTTTAGGCATTATTTTAGTGATTTTTGTTTGGCATTTGTGGCATTTTATGCCAGTTGGCCAGCAATTAATATATTTTAGGTATTATTTTAGTGATTTTTGTGTGGCATTTGTGGCATCTTATATCAATCGGCCAACAATTAATATATTTTAGGTATTATTTTAGTGATTTTTGTGTGGCATTTATGGTATTTTATGTCAATCGGCCAACATTATATACTGGCCGACTAGCTGTCATATTTAGCATATTTTGGACTGTTTATTCAATGGCTCCTCCTCCTTCCCATTCAGTCATCATCATTCTTCAGGTGGTCTTCCTATTGGAGAGAGGAGCCGGTGCCAATGCCTACACAAACAATGACTCATAGTTGTACGCATCATTCTTCGTGTTTGGTATATGGATTCCATTTCTCGAGCACATCTCTGAGTTCTCTTCTTTTGCAGTATTATTCTGTTTTCTCTCTCTTCTATCTTGTGTTTAGCAGTTTATTTCAACACTTGTCTATGCTTCCATTGCTATACCACTTCTTACACTCTCATGGAAGGAGAATCATCAACAAATGATATGTGGAGCTTCTTCTCAATGGTGATGTGGTGGGCAAAGATCTTGATCTAATAGAGAGAAGACAACTTTTTCCAAACCACACTACAACCTGGTGATACTACAAAAGACTTATCTGAATATTTGGAACTTATGTTTCCAGACTAGTCAAAACAAGATTATAAGGTAGCTTTTGATTATATAGATGAAGTTGTCTTAGACAGACTACACAAGAAAAGAGAAGCAATGCAAGTGCTTGATCAAATGCCTTTATGTATTGCTCCCATGGATCAACATAAGGATGAACTTCGGCGTAGCTTAGAAGCTCGCATTGACTCTATATGATGGGTGAAAGTCTCAATCAACATAAGCCCAATGCTTCTTCACAAGAACTTCTTGCATGGTATTATAGATCTCAAGCTGAGTTTCAAAGGCAAGCTGCCTACACACTTTCTTCATCTGATGAAGATGGCGATAGTGTTGTTGATGAGGATTTTGTTCCTATCAATCCTCACAGGGAAAAGGAAGCTCCTTTAGATACTGTGCTACACGCTTTGCTAAATGCACATACTGATACTACTATAAGTCCAAAATCTTTTCTTCCTATCAAATACTACTCAAACCATACCAATTAATCCCGTGAATGCTTCTTCTTCTTATTCCAAATCCATTATAGCAATTCCTATAAGAAAATTGGTATCCCAAAAAAAGTTGGCTCTTTCCCTATATGGTCTATAGATAGCAAATCTCCTGAAGAAATCAAATTGCTCATTTACATGATGTATGCATATGTGGGCCAAAAGATTCTAGATAAACCACAAACCAGCAAGATTGACATTTTGAATGCTATGACACATGGATTTGTCCGTGGTCTCAAACAATGGTGGATTTCTATCCATCCACAGGTAAAACTTGCTATTGTACAACATGCCGACCCAGTACAACTCTTCTTTGAATTATTGCTTGGGGAATTAGTGGGCAACAAATTAGAAGATGTCTTAGAAGCTCGAGAAGCTTTTTTCAAATCCAAACTGTGTGATCCCAGGTAATATAAAAAACATCTCATTTATATGAGAGATCTGCTATATGAAGGATTACGTGCACTTGATAACAGTATGAAAGAACACCTTGTATGTTCTCTACCCGAACCTATTCCTTTTTACTGCAAACAGTCCATCTGCAAGACTGCTACTAAATATGAAGTTGATTTTGGATGTAAACAATGTACATGCGCAAATGGTTTTTATGGCACAATCGTTCCTATCATTCTTCCAAAAAAAGACGTTATTTCTTCAACAGGCAGGACAATGATTCCCAATCCAGAAGACACTCTCACAAGAATCGACGTGGCAAATCCAAACATTCTTCACATCATACCTCTCATAAAGCCCAAAAGGCTGAACAGAAGAAAGATTTGAAATGCTACATTTGTGGAAGTGCATCACACTTAGCAAACAGATGTCCTAAAAAGAACAAGCAACAAACCAATGCTGCCAAGGTAAATCTACATCATCTTAGTGATGAATCCTCTTCCTTTGAAAGTGAAAGTGAAAGTGACCACTCCAATTTTCACTTAGAGTATGACAGTGAATCAGATACTGATACCTCCTGGTATACTGCTGATACAAGTTTTGATAGTTCTACATCTCAATCTCATGCCGAATCAAATGTGTCTGATATTTCTGATGATTATGAGGTACATTCAAAAACTTTTATGCCAGTAAATGCCCATTCTGTGTATTTTCTGGAAGAAAAGATAAAATGTTTCTTGGATCGACTTCCTCTACTAATGGTGGATCTTTTCCTCGAAGACAAAGGAAAGCAAAAACAATCTGAATCATACTCGAATGATTCTACGACTAATACTGGTTCCTCTGAGAAAAAGCTAAGGATAAGGTACATCAAGAATTTTTTACTAACCCTTATGATCTACCTAAACCAGGTACCCTTAGCTCAAAAACAAAAGGAAAAGCTAATATGTTTGTTTCACACAACTTGGAACAAATGCATCACCCTCGAACAGCAACTCAAGTGCTTCAATCTCCATCTGCCACTACCTCCTCTACTCAAAAGGAAGGAGATGAGATGCTACATGCTTTTGCCAATATGCAACAAGAGATACATTCTTTGTATAAAGCATTTAAGAGAGTTCTTCGTGGTCAAAAACAATTGGCACAAGGAACTATAGCTATCTTACAAGACCTTCACGGTTCTACCACAGAAATCCCAGTCAAGCCAGTTAACCAAATCAGAATGGCAAGAGTGACAAAAGATAAGGTATATAAGGTAAATGCTTTGAATACTGGTCGTCCTATCCCCATGATAGGTGTACAATTGAAAATATGCCCTAGTTTTCTTTATATGTAGATGCACTCTTAGATACTGGATCTAGTCTTACTATAGCTCCTTTTGAACTATTCCCTCCAAATTGTATAAAAACCACATCTCCCATTGTTGTAGAACTCTGCAATAACAAAAGAATAACCCTGATCCATATAACCCAAGCCTATTTACAGCTTAGTCATAATAATGTTCCAATTGAAATCCAGCTCAGGAAACAGATGCGATATGATTTGCCCATTGAAGCAGATATCTTACAGCTTCTGGATCCTTACACTTTTTGAGCCGAACATTTTATTGTATCATACTTCGGAAAAAAGGCTCATATGCCCCTACTGCCCAAAATTGATTGCAGTATATATTCTATAGCAAAACTGCCACCACAACACATTGGCTGCACGGGAACAATGGATAAATTCAGAAAAACAAAAATATGCCCAAGAGATTCAATAGATAACTGATCATTTGAAGAGTTTTATGCATGAGGACCCTCTTATGTATCATGAAAAAAGAGCCTCCTATGCTATCTCTCTGCCTTTGCAACCTAATGTTATACCAACGAAAGCCGTCCACTATGGCATGAAGAAAGAAGACTTGATTTTATGTAAAGAAGATATTCAAGCTCTTCTAGACAAAGGATTGATTGAACCAACCAACTCTCCTTGGGCATGCCAAGCTTTTTATGTAAACAAACATTCAAAACAAAAAAGAGATAAAACATGTATGGTCATTAACTATAAACCTCTCAATAAATATCTGATTGGTCATGGACATCCCATACCCCTAAAAGATTTATTGATCAAAAAACTCAAAAAGGCTATTATCTTCAACGAGTTTGATCTTGGAGCAGGTTTTTGGCAACTTTCACTGAAAAAAGAAGACATACAAAATAGGCTTCTATGTTCCTCAAGGATACTACCACTAGACAGTGCTGCCATTTGGCATCAAGACTGCTTCTACATATTTCCAAGGATAGACAAACTTTGTCTTGGCAAAGTTTCCTTTTTGCCTTGTCTATATTGATGACATCTTAGTCTTTTCGGAGACTATTAAGGAACATATAAATCATCTCTATCAATTCGCACAAGCCTTGGAAGATGCACGAATGGTACTATCATCAACAAAATCCATTCTATTTACCTCTTCAGTTGAGTTTTTAGGATTGGAAATCAATCAATGCACTATTAAATTGCAAGATTGTGTCTTGCTAAAAGTCTTGGATATGTCTGATGAATTCACCACTATAAAACAACTACAACAATTTCTTGGATGCTTAGATTGGCTTAATGCCTCTATACCCAATTTGGTTATGTATGCTAAATATCTTTATCCTCTTCTTCAAAAACAACAATTCCATCAGAAACCCATTCATACAATGGCTATCCAGCATATCAAGAATCTTATTCAACATCTACCTCCTCTTCGCCTTCCAACTGGATTACCCCTTATTCTTTATACAGATGCCTCTGACTCAGGATGGGGTGCTTGTCTTTGTGAAGAAGATTCAACAACTCCTCCCCCGACTTTACAGATCTGCCGCTATGCCTCAAGAATCTTCAATGACACGTAGAAGAATTATCCATCCTATCAATGTGAAATCTTGGCCATGATTAAAGTCATTAAGGCTTTTCGTCTTTTCGTAGAATTTGTCCCTTTCACAATACAGACAAATCTACAACACATACCAAGTTATCTCACCAAAAAGGCTCCCAATGAAATAGGGAATAAGCGCTTATTTCACTCGTCTCTCTTTTTTTATTCCCTCCCACATGGAGATAGCAAGAGCATTTATATCATAAATGCATTCCTATTTAAGAGTAACTCTCACAAGAACTGTTTGAAACACAACTATAAAAATGTGAATCCTCCTGATATACACACCAACTACGCAGCTTAAAGACCCTTTCTAAGTGAACATACTCAGATTACTATCCACCTCTCCCAACTATTTCACACAAAGTTGGTATCAATTGTGCCATAAAATGGCTACTCAAGATTGCTACCTCTTCACCTTGACCGAACAACATTGTGTAGTAAGTTTGCTAAATAGTAATCCCATGTACTACAAATCTTCATTCTTACACTCTATTCTCGAAACCCGCAATCTTGACGGACTGAAAGACTTACTACATCACCCGCTGCTAGACAAGACACTGACTAAAGAGGAACTCCACATTGCTAGATGCTTCAATGGACCCTCGCTAATCAGCGAAAAAACTAAAAGATAAAGCCTAAGTAGAGACACACAAGTAAAAGCAAGAGCTATGGAGGATAGAGCAACAAAGCAAGAGAGAGAGAGAGAGAGAGAGAGAGAGAGAGAGAGAGAGAGACTTTTAGCAAGCGAATTTGCATGATTCTTGTCAGTCAAAATCTTGGCAAGCTCAACAGACTTGTCTTGTACCACCTTCTTGATAAAGTAATAGCGCACCCCTCAATGTGCTTTGTCTTCGCATGGAAGACCAAATTCTTGGCCAATTAAATAGCACTCATAGAATTCAAATGTAGTGTAGGAGTAACAGTAATACTAAGGTTGGCCTAACCACAAGGCCTTTTTGCAAGCCACAGCGGATACAACATACTCTACCTCAATAGTAGATAAGATCGTACATTTTTACACCCTAGACATCCAAGAAACAACACCTCTAGCAAAGGTAAAGATATAACCAGAGGTGAAATTTTTACTATCTAGATATTCTACATAGTCAAAGTCAGTGTAACCTACGACTATAGTATCATGGCCACCATAGCAAATGCACATATATGCAATGCCTTTCAAATACCTCATAATACTCTTGACGACCTCCCAATGTTACCAGCCAAGTATAGCCATATAGGTGTCATAACTCCCGCTACAAATGCTATATCAAGGCAAGTGGATATCATGGCATACATTAAATTGACCACACTACGAATGCATAAAGAATCATGGCCATATCAGCCTTTTGCTCATCTGATTGGGAATAGTTGATTTGACCAACCTTCACATGGAAAGATAAAAGACAACCAATAGGCTTAACATCCTATATATGAAATCACTCAAGCACATTCTATATGTACTTCTGCTATGATGATAAAAGAGTCCCTTAGAGCGATCCCACGTCATACGCATACCAAGAATATGTGAGGCCTACCTCATCTCCTTCATCTCGAAGCCCTTCTTAAGCGGAGTCTTCAAAGCATCTAGCTCTTCATGAGCTTTTCCAACCATCAACATAAAGTACTAAGATAATAAGGTTGCCACCATCACGAGCCTTCTTTGTATATAGACACAAATCCATATCACTATGAGTATATCCCTACAAATACATGAAAGCATTGAATTTATGATACCATTCCCTAAGTGCTTGCTTAAGGCCATAAAGGCTCTTTCTTAACTTACACACTAGGTGTTCCTTGCCCTTTTTCATAAAGCCCTTAGGCTACTGCATATTATGAATCTCAATGATCAAACATGCAAAGTAGCATCTAGGTTGACAAGTCACAACATGATCAACACCACAGTCTTATATGTAAAATCAAGTGCAAGGCTTAAGTGCAACTTTTGCAAAGGTCGTGCACCACAAAGCAAAATAGATCAGCAAACTTGAATATCTAATATACCATGCTAGAGATAGCACAAGAAAAAGCAAAGAAACAAGAACTTAACAAGTAGAATGTGTAACAACAAAGGAGACAAGAAATGGGAGAAGAACGATGAATCCAAGTAGCAATGATCACTACAGGACAACCAAAGTTTGAGAAGACGCCACATTGTCAAAGGATTGTTGTGCCAAACAGAATGTGCTGAAGTCTCCTCTCCTTCCACACGTGCAATGCAACCCTATTGTCCCATGCACCGCCCCTCTATATATTACCAAATATTGCTACTGTTAAGCATGCACTGATATCTACAGAGTGGCATACAAGGAAAAAACAAGCGAGCACGTACGATATTGCCAAATAACAAATGCCAACAAATTCCCAATTGTTAAAGCTCGCAGTATTTATGAATGCAATTTGGAGCGAGGATTGACAAGCAGAGTTTCCATGAATCATTCTCACTAACTTGTTGAGAAAGACACTTTATCCATTCAATGTCTGCAATGTCACCTGAGAGCATATTGAACTTAGTAAGTGCGGTGCAGCACACTGATTTGTTGAGAAAGACACTTTATCCGTTTGATGTCTCATATGAGAGCATATTGACCTTTGTAAGAGCATGCTGCAAACAGAGACTAGTTTTCCAAATTCATTGATTTGTTCCTTGTGGCCCTGAATTGGAGAATCGCTACCCATAGACCGATCATAAAGTACATAATCAGATCAATCGAGCAGTTGAAATGAGAGTGGCAATGCACACATGTCTTTTGTTTTCAACCATTGCAATCATTGACGTGTGCATGTATGTGCTATCCTTCCAGCCCCTCCAACGAAAAGATTTACTACCCCAACTCGGTACTCACCTCAAAGCCCATCTCGAACTATCACCGCAGTCCGCACCAGTGGGATGCTGTTGACTTCCAAATTCACATGAAGACACCCACAGAGAAGCTCCTAGTATTGAAAGAAAGACTTCAGAAGTACTTGGAAGGTCTCCCACACATGTGGTATCCAGATTTCCACATGGTGTGCAAAGACATAGATGACAGCACAAAAATGAAGATGGCTGTGTGGTTGAGGCATCGTCTGAACTTCCAGGTAAAAGTTAGCAAGTGATGTAGAAATCAGTCAATCACACACACACTCTCTCTCTCTCATATTCACATGAATCCATCTCTAATGAATGTCTCCCCGTTTTGCAGGAAGGAGGTGAGAGGCACGAAAGGCGGAGTAAGTTCCTGCTTTACATGAAGGAGCAACTGGAAGATCTCAGCATCACCTACTACCTCCCTCGACAGCCTGTACAGATTGTCTCAGGAACTCCAACTCTGGACAGCATTGCTTAAAAAGTGTGTGTCATTGCCACATGTAGGCTACAGATATGCTGTGTCTAACATCTCTAAGACAGACATGATCTCTCTCTCTGTCTCTCACCACCTTTGCCGCATATTCAAGCTTTCCTATCACGCCTGGTGTGCCTTCTTAAGATCATGATTTTATTTTTAATACGTCGATTTTTGGAATGTTTGATTGGGCCTTCATCCCAATCCATGTATCCTTGTTGAGATTAAAGGCACAACAGAGCCGCCCAACAACCGCAAGATTTGAACACTTGGCCTACAGGCTACCATTTCCCCGGCCGGGTTCAGACGAGCGAAGGTAGGAAGAGATTGCAGGGGCGTAGAGTATATGTCACATGGCGGCATGTGATTGGTGGACGATTTTCTCTCTCTCTTCCCGACCCACTCCTCCTTTGGCGAACCCCTTCCCCTCGGAAATCAACCCCTCTGTTCAGCAACAAATGCAAAGCTCCATTGAAGGAGATGAGAGGAAGAAAATAGTAGCACCATAGCCTATAGGTGCAAAGCACTCCCAACAACCCAGCATATAGGGATTCAATGCATTGGCAACAAGTTGGATCACTGTTTCATGTCGGGAAAGAGTTCCGATAAGGGTTTCCCTCTCCCAAAGTCCATGAGGGGCTCCTCCACCACTTGTTTCAATTTTCTTGCACCATTCAACATCGTCAATCAATTTATTGCAGATTGTCATGTAGAAACACAATTCTATGCGAGTAGAATCTACCAATTCTATGTTAACTAGAGTCTCAATTTTGTGCGACTCGTGTAGAAGTAAAATTAGGACGATCGTTGTGACCAAATAATATGGCAACAAGAACCGCTCTAACAAAGCCGAGTGAGAAATATGCACAAATTTTATTACATAATACAATAGCTACCTTTGTTGAGGTTGACTTGCAAGAATGTTATCTCTTAGTCTCTACTATATATTAACGAGGGGTCAGGGCCTGCTGCCACGTGGCAGCCCCCAACCCCCCCTTTGCTTTACGCGGGGGTGCCACGTGTCGGGCACCCCTCGCTCGCCCGAATCACGGGCGTCGGGTGAGCGCGAATCACGGGCGTCGGGTGAGCGCGAATCGCGGGCGTCGCCTCCTCGGCCTCCATGGCGTCGCCGCCCCCTCCTGTGCCTCGACATGCGTCCGCTCGAGCTGCGTGCAGCGTGACAATACTCGCAGCAGCGGCCAGCCAGCTCTATATAAAGAGCTGCTGCGAGCCGCTCTTCTACAATTGTGCGTCCACATTTGCCACTTCTGGGAGTGACAGTTGTGTAGAAGAGCATCCACATTTGCCACTTCTGGGAGCGACTGTTGCGACTGCTGGGAGCCTGCTTGCAGGTATCCCATTTTACTCTGTCATGTGCACTTAAATATCATTGAGGGGGAATAAGTCAAGTTATGATTATCTATAGGTCAACTGCTGGGAACGACTGTTGCAACTGCTGGAAACGACTGTTGCAACTGCTGGGAGCGACTTCAGTGAGCAACTGCTGCAGGTATCCCATTATCCCAAATATGTCATTTTCTCCCAATTTTGTAGTTAGATAGGTTAATCACTTGACATCAATAGCAAGTCTCATGGGGTGTTATCCGCCCATCTATCTCATTAAAGCAAGCTTAGGCCTAACTAATTGTTTTTCTTTGCATCAGTTGGCAAGTTAGTTCCTTGGTTTAAAGATTCATCTCTTCACTTCAAAGAAAAATCAGATCAAAACGTATCAATGCTAACGTCTGGATCCTTTAGAAACTCATTTGTTTCAAATAAACCACATTCTCTTAAGAAAACCATAGCACTATTTCTTGAATGTTTTGCCTCACGTAAGAATCAAGGCTTTGGATAGCCTTATGATAATAGTACATCTCATATACGCCTCTACTTAAATTAGCTTCTATGCAATCACTATCTTCCTATTGGACTGTTTGAGTGCCGCATAAGATAGGAGTTAGTTAGGTAGATTCGTACATTACAATGTACGAATCGTCATTGTTTGAGTGCCACATAGGGTAGGGGTTAGGTTAGGTAGAGAAGACCTAGATTGTAATAGAGGTATGGAGTCATCATTTGAGTGCCATATAAGATAGGAGTTAGGTTAGTTACATGTGCCACATAGGGTAGGAGTTAGGTTAGTTACATCCATACATTATAATGTAATAGAGGTATGGAGTCATCATGTTAGGTAGATCCAAACATTATAATTTAAGGAAGATTTGGAGTTGTTGCCATTTGGAGTGCCACATAGATTGCTATTCAAGGGCCTATAATAATGTTTTACTTTGTTGCCAAAGTAATTGGCATGTACTACAAGATAAGTAGTCCCTTTGCCAATCAAAGAGCGATATACCCCTTTGAGTCACCATCGATAGTTCTTTAGCCTTGCTTGGTATGATGGACAAATTTTGAATTAAAAGTGGTGGTTAGAATGATTGAACAGGGCAAGATAGTGATACGCAATATGGGTGCTATTGGATTAATGTTGTAACAAAGATAAAATTTGGAGATGAAAAATAAGGATTTGTAGTGTATAGGATTATGATAAGATGCTAAAAAGATCGTGATTAAATCTCCAGGGAGATGATGATGATAATACGGATACTTAATATGTTATATGCAAGTTATGGGATGTGTTATTTAGAAACTATCGAGATTGTGAGAAATAGAGAAGACCTAGATTAAGAAAGTGAAATGTTGCACGAAATGAAAGCTGAGATTTCTATGGATGAGAAGACTAATAGACTCGGTTATAATGACACATGAACAATGTTTAAGCTCCATATAATCCCTGCATATAATTCATTCAGTAACAATAGGGTTGATTGCAATGATCATGACGATAATGGAGAGGATAAAGTTAAGCTCTGTGTGTGTGTGTGTGGTTAGGTAGATCCAAACATTATAATTTAAGAAAGATTTGGAGTTGTTGCCATTTGGAGTGCCACATAGATTGCTATTCAAGGGTCTATAATAATGTTTTAAAACAAGTTATTTATGCTTCATATTCTCCAAGAATAGGGTATGCTTTTCACCAAAAAAGCACTATCTTGCAGCAAAGGGATAGTTCATAGTTAGATGATGCACATTAGAGCCACTACCACAATCTGGGAGGAAAAGTTTTTATGTGTAGAGGCATTGTTCGAGTGCCGCATAAGATTGGAGTTAGGTTAGCTAGATCATACATTAAAAAAATATTCTAGGTTTGGAGTCATTGTTTGAGTGCCACATAGGGTAGGGGTTAGGTTAGGTAGATCCTACATTATAATGTAATAGAAGTATGGAGTCATCATTTGAGTGCCATATAAGATAGGAGTTAGGTTAATTACATCCACACTCAGCTCAACCTCCATAGCGCGCGCGCACGCACGCACACACACACACACACACGTAGGTGTACATACTCACCTTCCCTTTCAATGCATGTTGTCATGAGATACTAAGATAGATTGATAAATTTAAGTTCACAATGCATGCTCCTAAAAAAGAAATAGAGCCAAACTTTACTTTGGGTAAAGGCTTGCGTGGTTTCAAATTCTCTATCTTATCTTTACATCATAAGGATGATTTTAGTGGTTAATATTGATCAAGTGCTATGACTTTTTTTTTCCAAATTGAACTTAGGAATCCAAAGTTTAGTAGGCTCAATAATGTGTATGTGTTTGATTAATTAATGTGTGTATGTGTTTTAGTATAAAAAATGTGTGATAACATTGTTATGTTTGTGTTAATAGTATGTATTCACATGTATATATGTGCTTATAATATTTTAATTAATATTTTATTCATTTAAGTTGTAATCAATGCTTTAATACTTTAATCAATCTCCTTGATGAGTCCTTTTGTGTAATGGTAGCAAATGCATCTTTCATAACTAAAGATTTGTGCTACATTAAAGTTGAATGGAATGTATAATAGGCCTTTTAGCCCATGTGCAAGACCCAAACCCCCATGTGAAAAATGCTTGCATGGTTTCAAATTCTCTATCTTATCTTTACATCATAAGGATGATTTTAGTGGTTAATATTGATCAAGTGCTATGACTTTTTTTTTCCAAATAATAGGCATTTTAGCCCGTGTGCAAGACCCAAACTTTACTTTGGGTAAAGGCTTGTGTGGTTTCAAATTCTCTATAAAGGCTTGCGTGGTTTCAAATTCTCTATCTTATATTTACATCATAAGGATGATTTTAGTGGTTAATATTGATCAAGTGCTATGACTTTTTTTTTCCAAATTGAACTTAGGAATCCAAAGTTTAGTAGGCTCAATAAAATATTTTTGGAAAGAAGAGTCCCACAATTTGAAGCTATTCTATAAAGTCCACATATGATTTCTCACATATTCAATGCATGGCTCTAGGTCACATTCTTTAGGTTCCTTCTAAAAGCTATTTTTGATAGCTTACAAACAATAAAGTATAGCTCTAAGTCTCATTTTCTAGGTGAGTCGTTTTGTGTAATGGTAGCCATTTCTATAACTTTCTTAAATAGGTCAAAGTTAAAATAGCAAATGTATCATTCATAACTAAAGATTTGTGCTAATAATATTTTAATTAATATTTTGTTCATTTAAGTTATAATCAATGCTTGAATACTTTAATAGTTTAATGATTTTATGATGTCCCTCATGTGTGTATGGATATTTATGCTTTGATGTGGAGAAAAAGATGTGTCAGATATTTTCTCGACATAGTCTCATTGTGTCTCTCTCATTTATGCATAAATATTGTGATACTTTGGTGCGCCTATGTCATGAAAGTATTCAATTACTTTTTAAATATATTCTCCGCGCGCGTGTGTGTGTGTATGTGTGTGTGTGTGTGATCTCTTAATACTTTGTGTAACCATGGCAGTATGGAGCATGCTGGAACATCTGATGCAAGAAACAATGTCCATGTACCAGACATTGTTTTGTGTACTCCCAATGCACGAATGAATGTGCGTAAAGCCAAAGACATGGCCAGGAGGAAGTCAGTACGGCGTGCCCTCAAACGTGTCAAAGGACACAACACTTCCGTTGTATCCCTAAAGATCCTGCATCGGTTAGATGCAATTGAGAAGCAAATCAAGAGTTTAAACAAACGTCAAAGAGCTTCAAACTCCTTCTGTCAAAAGTTTGGTGATCGCCTTCAAAGAATCGAAAAAATCCTGGCAGAAAAATATGAAGGAGGCTTGGCTGATGGGATAATGTTGCAAGACGAGATAGATGAAATAAAGGGCTATATAGGAGAAATCTATGAGTTGGTTCGCAAGCACTGGCTAGGGTGTTCTTTGGAAGACCATGCAGAAAAGTTGTGAGACCTTGCTAAGAGCAATAATTGTATAGAGGATGGAGTGTGTGAATTACTGGCTCAAAGGAATGCAAGCGTGCTTGCACCTGAGAGCATTTGCCTCGATGTGCATGTCACATCTCTAAAAGTTTGCCTCAATAGGTTCTCTGCAATGTTAAACCTATTGAATCGTCGCATGAGTTCATCATCCAATGCATAGTGCTCTTAGCATATCAAGCGATTTCAATAACCTTTTGTCGGATCCTCCGATAGATATGTCATTCTATTGTTGGGTTTGAGAATTTTCATGTCATTTGGACTTTTGTATGCCCCAGGATAATGACATAATATGCTCTTTCAATTTATATTCTTGCACATGTAAGATTATATTGTTGCTTATGTGATGTTATAATCTTCAAATTTTATATTGAAATAGTGTTTAGAACAAATTTATCTTGAAGGAAAATCTTTGCTAAAGTCTTTCCTAAAAGATAGGAATAAAATTTAGTACGCATAGGACATAAAAGTATGTGATTACTAATATCAAAGTACATTTTTCTTTTTATCTCAGGTTTTTCTCGACAATGGTACTTGCAACACGTTCTGTGCCTAGAGATCGTGTATTACGTGCACGTAGAGAAATGCTCAAAATCACTAGACATAAACGTAGGCACGTTGCAAGAGTTAGGACTGAATTACATGTTCGTGACCATGCAAGAGATATGTATGAACAACATCATGCAAATGGAAACTATATGGATGTCAGCATCCCAAATCAGCTATATCAAACGAATCAATTTCGTGCTGCATCTTGCTCTGTTGCTCATGATTTGGTATCCTTTGAGGTTCAGATGTCTACCGCAACTCGACAATACAATCCTAATGGTGGCTTGAGTGTGCGTAGGCAAATGCTTAATGTTACGAGAGCTGAATGTATGCACATGGCAATAGTTGGAACAGAATTGCAACAACTACATCATGCTACCATAGATAGAGATAGATACAATAGCATCCAAGCTACAAGTGACCAAATGCCAGTTGCACCATTGTTGCCGTTGGAAGTTCAACCACCTCCTATTCGTCAAGGAGACAATGCAACTATCCACAATATAGATGTTGAGATGTTGGATAACCATGAATTGCTACCCTTCGGAGTGGGGGTACGTAGCATAAGTCCACAAAGAAATGGAAACACCAATAATCCAAATGGTGGATTAAGAAATTGTAGGCAAATGCTTGATGCTACTAGAGCTGAACGTAGACATAGGGCAAGAGCAAGAACACAATTACAACAATTGCATCGCATTACAACAAATACAATTGATATAAGTGCTCAAATGCCTGGCGCACCATTACTGTCCTTAGATGTTCAATTGCCTCGCCTTATTCAAGAAGAGAATGAAGCTATCCATCATGCAGATGCAAGTACTGAGATGCTACATGACCAGTACAATATTCAAGCTCCTATATTTCTACCTCAAAATGGTGGATTTTGTTCAATTCTCCATGACATGCCACCTAATTTGGATATTCATCCATCAGTAACAATTTTGCTCTTCCAAAAACCAAATTTGCATGCAATTGGTACCCTTTGCAAGGTTTGTCACCATTGCATGGCTAAGTTGTGGCATGATGAAACTAAAACAATGCGTACAACTTCGATTGGAAAGCATTGCTGTAGAGAAGGGAAAGTAATTTTGCCACCTCTACAGCAACCACCACAACCTTTGTGTAATTTGCTTGATGGCACACATCCACAAAGTAGAGAGTTCAAAAAAAATATACGTGCTTATAATAGCGTATTGGCTTTTGTTTCAATGGGTGCAAAAATTGATGAGCTTTTGCCTCAAAATGGAAATGGTTATACTTTTCGAGTTCATGGATCAATATATCACCGGATGGGTTCCCTATTGCCAAGTGAGGATGTACAACAAATGCCAAAGTTCGCACAACTTTACATTTATGACACTGATCATGAGTTATTGAATCGCATGGGGGTTTTACCTGGGCTTTTGCCAGACTTACTACAAGAACTTCAACAAATGATGCATGATCACAATGCTTACGCACAGGCCTTTATAGCAGTTGGTGCAAGCTTGCAACGCAATCCATCAGTAGAAATAAGAATGCCCATTTTTCAAAATCAATCCACGTCTAGACGATATTCAGTTCCCACTGCAAGTGAGGTTGCTGCGATCATGCCTGGACAAGGTGATGATGATACACTTGATCATCGTAGCATTCAAGTTCGCACACGACAAGGCCATTTGATTTATATTTCTAACTTGCACAAGGCATATATGCCACTGTTATATGTTCTTCTTTTTCCAAATGGAGAAGATGGATGGCATACTAAAGTTCCATATGCATTTATTGATGCTCATATTAATGCCAATAATCTTGCAAATAAAGATTGTGTCACTCAAATGCAATATTATGCTTTTCGACTTCAGATTCGAGATGATACTAATGCATGTCTTTTAAGAGGTGGTCGCTTGCTACAACAATACATTGTCGATGCTTATTGTAGCATTGAGCAATGTAGATTGGCTTGGTGTCGTCATAATCAAGCAACATTGCGAGTTGAAATGTCTTGGCTAGGACTCTTAAAGTATGTCCACCATTCCCTCAATTCAAGTATGCAAGATCCAATCTCATCACATGCCATGAATTGTCCTTGTGCTTATAATGCCAAGTAAAGGTCTTCGCTTCTTCATTTTCCATTATATATGCAGCATCCACTAGATCATGCTAGCAACAAAGTTGTCCCCATCTTTCTTTTTCTATTCCTATCATTAAGTAACAAGTGTGGGACCTATCAAGCTAAGTGGTAGGCATGTACGAATCTCTTATAAAGATTGAACATTTTTGCTCTATTCCCACGATTAGAGCTTTCCATAACTTAGCCCTCTTCATGGATATTATGGGGGCATAGATGGAGAATATTTGTAAAATAGTTTCAACAATATTTATTTGCGTTCTCAATGCTACATTTTCCTCTTCCTTCTATAGTAGGGTCAACTTCAAATCTTCTCTTACCAAAAACATGGTCCTTCCTCTTTTGCCATGTTCTTCTGCTACCAAAATCACTAGATAGTTAGGAAAATTCTAATCATGCACATCCTCTACCTTTAATTTTACTCCTACAATGTGAGAATAATTAGTTTCCTTTGGCCAACATGCACCTGCATGCATCTCTCCTTCCATTGGAGGAGAAGCCTCTTGTATTCCACGAGCTTATGCTAAGCTTATTGGTTGAATTAACCATAGCATGGCTCAAAATAGATATCATGGAACTCCTCATCCTCCTTTAAAAAGCGATGCATATACATATCTATCCACCAATGGCATCATTGCCAACTTCTTAAGAGATATATTGTTTTCCTTACCATTGTTTTCTTTCCCTTGCTCTCTAGGTGGTGCTTCATTATTTTGCTTCCCTTGATGGGTACTTGGCCTTTTCTTTTGGCCATTTTGGTTTTAGACTTAGGTGCCACCACTTGTTTGGAATCTACCTCTCCATCATTTTCTATTTTGTGCATTGACTAGCTTTTCTTGTCTTTTTGGATAGATTCTTTGCTTGTATTCTAATGGATGGATTCTCCACCTTGCTGTCATTCTTCTATTTGCAATCTTCGTCATAATGTCTTATTTAATGGTAGAGATAAGATGTGGCAGAGATAAGATGCACTAACAAAACAACTAAAATTGCCTTCAATGCATATCTTGATGCCATGAGGATTGAAGATCTCTAGAAACTCTAGGATTTCCTTTACCCTATTCCACACAATACAAATCTTCTTTTTTGCTCTAAGAAGCCAGTTTGATGATCTCGAGATGTAGAGCACCATCCCATGGCTTGAAATAGTGCATCGATCTCTTCATCAAGCCATTCAACAAGGCCTCGGTAGGTAACCCAAATTGGGCATTCTTGTTATGAAGAATCGTTTGGGTTGAAGTGTGGTGACCCATGAGAGAACAAAGACTCAGTTGCCCTTGAACCCAATTGCGAAGGCCAATACCCAATCCCTCTCTTCTTGTGTGTTGACAAGTGCAAGATAAAATCTGTGGCACAAATTTGTATTGGTTAAGCATTACTCTCCTATAGTATGTCTACATGAACCATCTTGGGAATTCTTCCTCACTTGGAATTTTCCCCATGCAGCAAAAGAATAACCACGTGCAATAAAGTTTGCATTTTTTTAAAATTTTTTGTAGAGAGAAGGCCATTGGAGCCTTGAGTCCCTCACCCCACTATCTGTAGCAAACTTGCACCTCCTCTCACTAAACTCTTTGATGTTTTGGTGCATCTATTTTTTCACCTCTCCCATATCCAGCTCGTGCTACTTAGTAGCAACAAGAAAGTCCATATCCATCTCGTTGCCATTTCCTGAGGCCTTCCTACTCAAAACTTATGCATCGACACCATCCTCAGCTCATCTCTTCCTTGAACTAGGGTGTTGTATGAGTAACATATCAAACCACATCAACTCCTTCTCTCCCTATCTATACAGTCTTGTAGGCCAAACTTGGCAAACATGTCCAAGAGGAGGTGAAGTTGATATGCTAGTGACTTGGATGTATGTAAGCATTGTCTTACACCAAGCCCTTCAATAATCAAAAAATTAAATCTGTAGTACTTCACTTGTAATGGTCAAAACTTTGAGAAACATTTTGTCCATAATTTTCACTTCTTTCCATAGAAAGCAACCACTTCATTTGTCATTTCACTTTCATGATCCTTTGTGTTGCATGATTCTTCGTATTCAATTAGCATGACTCATCATGATTAGTTTTCTTTAGCACAATAATTCTAGTCTAAAGTAGGAATTTAAATCTATTAATTCTTATTTATACTATATTAATGAAATGTACCAGTCCTTATATCTATCACATCTTATAACATTAACGATGCAAGTCTTTATAAAATGGTTCAACTTTTTTTAAACTAGTCTTTAATTTTACCATTCTTAACATTTGGGTATTTTAAATTGTAATTATAGAAATAAACTTATAATATGAATACTTAAGTTCTAATAAACCCTTGACTTAATTTATTTGGGTAATTTTACATTCAACTTTTGGGTATCTATAAAGTAAAAAACTAAAGTTACAATGTAAAATTCATGTTTTCTCTTTCAAGCATTTGTCTTTAATTTTGAACTATATTTAAAATAGTGTTATGACATTCTCTTTTCACAAATAATTTACTACTTAAGAATTCAATTATTTATATTCTTTGTTATAGATGTGGTATGAATAATGCAACTTTAACCTTGCACAGCCATATCACAAGTTTGCTCTCTTAGTGAGTCCATTCATCTTTTTTCTATAATAAATCTAAAGTGAGAGGTAATAACGTATGTAGGAAGAAATAAAATAGATTGGGCGCAACAAGGAACTATAAGTTTTGTCGCATCCTTCCTTGAGAGCATGTGTAGCAAGTAATAAGTCACATTAAGTTATTTCAAATTGTACTAGCTGTTTAGTCCAAGCATTGCCATCCAATCTTTCTTGAGTGACAACTTGAAGATAGATATAAAGAATCAAGCATAGTAGGATCCTCCCATGAGCAAAGTTAAATGGGATAATGTCTTGCTATTGCATTGTAAATACTTCTATGGGTTGTAATGTTGCATTAAACTTATATTTCTAGTTGGAACTCAAAGCTTCCACAATCACAAAATTCAATATAGGATTCATCTTGTCCTTTATCTTAAGAAGGAATAACTTTTATAGGGAACCATGAAAGTCTTGATTATAGGCTCCAACGCTTGTTTGATGAATCGTGGTTCTTTATGGCTCACAAATTCAAGTAAGCAACCATAGCATGATAAACTAAATTTCCCAAAGAAACTTAGTGATAACTTTTATCTTAAGAAGGAATAGCTTTTATAGGCAACCATGAAATTCCTAATTATATGCTCCAACACTTGATTGATGAATCATGGTTCTTGATGGCTCACAAATTCAAGTAAGCAACCATAACATGATAAAATAAATTCCCCAAAGAAACTTAGTGATAAGCCTTGCATTAAGTTTCTTTTGGCCTTTGACCTAATTTGTGAAATAATCTATGACTACTAGGATATTGTAGATCTGGATGCATTTGGCAATGATAATGTTTCCAACAAAATCCATTTGCCACTTGTTCAAAGTTGGCAATCTATGAAGTGTGTACTTCAATTGCATCTTGTACTTTCAACATCTTGTTTCTCTTCCACTCAACACATATCTTCATCTACTTAGGTGCATCTTTGAAAATGGTTGGCCACCACAATTTGGCTCACAAACATTTTTTGGCATTAGCCTTGGTGTTGAAATATCCCCCCAAACATTCTAGAATAAAAGCCTCTAAAGACATATATATATATATATATATTCACAATGACTTTCTATATATCATGTTGTCCTTTTCTCATGTTAAACTGACTAAAATTATTTTTACAATCATTCTATACATTAGAAATTTTGGCAAGGAAGAGGAAATGAGATATAATTGCAATTAGCATTAAAATTATAAAAATTAATTCACACTAAGGAGCTCAATTGGCTCTTATATTTATCTGTGTGTAACTCTCCAACAATAGTGTGTCATTATCTAACTCCCCTTAATAGTGTAGAATAGTCAATGTATCTTAATAGGTTGAGTGACTTTCAATGAACCCTCTGGTAGAAGAATGCTCCATGATGTGAGAAAAAAACTCTTATTCACATTCCATCTTGAGATAATGATGTTGCTTTAGTTATTTAGCTCCCTAGATAGGTTGGTGGAATTAATCTAGATTTTTGTACTTAGGTATATAGACAACTTGGCAGCTGTACATAATACTTTAGAGATCAAATCTAGAAGATTCACCAATAATGAAATCATGGTACGTAAAGAAATATATGTTTATCTTTTTATAGCTCTAAGTGTTAATAGTTTGATTGAGAGGTACCAACTCTCCAAATTACTTATAGCAAAGGCAGTAATTATAGATTTACTCCTTGATCGAAGGAAAATTTTCCACCATCCAAGCATACATGTTATCTACTATCTAAAAGTAAAGAGATAGTGTGAATTTGCTTTAGTACCATCCCTCAAGTTCAATAGCATCTTTGAATAAATCCTTAAAAAATAAGAAAAAGATAAAGCAATCTAAAGTGCTAAGTAATGATAGGAAGTCATTGGATCCTTTCATGATCAACCCTTCACTTAGTTTTCAAACACCTTTCCTTAAGGGTATCTAAGTCATGCTAAGTCATACTCTATGTTTGAAAAGATCTCTTCGCAATATATATTTTACTCCTCATAAAGTTCTCTTTGACTTTAATATGATGTGTCTCTTAATGCATAATTTCATCATTTTCTAAAAATTCAATTAAGACCTTATCATAAAACATACAAGTGGAATCAAGGGATCCATTGCAACCAAGTTATTGCAAGCATCTCTTCAATCATATGGCTTCACAAGGTAATGTAGTTAAGGGTTTGTATTCAACCTTTGTAGATGAGAGACTATCTATATTTTGTTTCTTGGAGCACTAAGAGAATGTTTCACCTCCAAAGAAAAAAGAATTACCAATAATTCTCTTTCTATCAACTAAATTATTTGCATAAATAGAGTTATTGAATCCATGTAGGCTCAACTTATTATTTGCATATAAGATACCCCAATCTTGATTACCTTTAAGGGCCTTGATATGCTTTTGGCTTCCCTCTCCAATGAGATATTCTTGGACTTTGCACAAATTGAGCAAGTGATTTGATCATATAACAAATATCAAGCCTTGTGAAAGTCAAATAAATGAGGGAGACAATGAGCTCCCTATATATTATAATAGCATAAGAAACACCATTTTTATCATAAGTTAGCTTGATAGCTAATTCCATGGGTGTAGAAATAGTTTTAGAGCTAGCCATACTAAATCCTTCAAGGATGGACTCAAGATAATTTTGTTGAGAGATGAATAAATCACTTGACTTCAATTTGGAAATTTCAATGCCCAGGATATAATGCAAAGCATCCAAGGACTTTCATTTCAAACTGATGGGATAGTTTAGGGTTGACATCCTCAACCAAACCATCATTTTTTCCTCTTAAAATTAGAGCATCCACATAAACTAAAACAAGTTGAGTACCATTCCCTTTAATCTTATAGTAAAGAGTATGGTCAGCATTACTCTATTAGAAACCTTGAGATTTGAGATGGTTATCTATTATTTCATATCAAGCTCTTGTAGCTTGCTTCAATCCATACAAGCTCTTTTTCAACTTGCCAACTGAATACTCTTTACCTATTTGCAACATAGCCCTTTGGTTGCTTCATGTAAACCTCTTTCTCAAGCTACCCATTGAGAAAGACATTATTAATCCATATGCATAACTTCCATTTGCAAGGAGCAACCAAAGAGAGCAATAACCTAATGGAGCTCATCTTGGTTACATGAGCATAAGTCTCATCATAAAATTAGTACCATGTTACATAGCAAATCCTTTAGCAATTAGTCTAGCTTTATATCTATCAATTTGTCCTTGTTTGATTTTAGCATGTAGATCAATTTGCATCCTATGGCTTTCTTGTTGGGTGGGACTTAACACAAATACCAAGCACCATTCTTGTATAATGTAGACATTTCTTTATCCATAGTTGTCTTCCATTCCTTTTGACCACATGCATCCATGTATGTAGTATTTCATCATGCTATAAGACTAAGGTGAGAAGGAAACATTACATTGCTTAAATATGAATTATGTAGTAGGTTCATTGTGCTATAGGACTAAGGTGAGAAGAAAAGATTACATCGCTTATATATGAATTATCAACTCGATAAGTCTTTAGGGTATCCTTATATTCCTTATAGACCTTGAGGTTGATTGATGCTTGTAGACCTTATCTATTCCAACTTGGAGATAGTTCCTAAATAAACTAATACTAGCGTTCCGCGTGCACGGAACGCTAAGCCGCTTCGCAGTAGCTTCGCAGCCTCAAAGTGGCTAGCGAAGTTGCTGTGCTATCGTACAACAACTTCGTTCAACAATCCATTTCTCATCTTTCTCTCTCCTCTTTTTCCTCTCTGTTTCTAATTTTTTAATTTACTCTCTCTCCTTTTTTTCTCTCCCCGCTTTTCTTCTCTCTCTCTCTTTCTCTCCTTTTATTCTCTCCTCTATTTTCCTTCTCTCTCCCTCTCCTCTTTTTTCCTTTTTTCTTCTTTTTCTTCTTCTTCTTCTTCTTTCACTTTCTCCTCCCCCCCCCCCCCCCCCTCCCCAAGTCTCTCTTAAAGTATGTAAATTTTATATTTTCCCTATATATAATTCTCTCTTTATGTTTATATTCTCTCTCTCTCTCTCTCTCTCTCTCTCTCTCTCTCTCTCTCTCTCTCTCTCTCTCTCTCTCTCTCTCATTTTAATTAAAAAGAAAGTTTAATCTAACTGTGAGAGTGAGAGAGAGAAAAAAAAAACATAGGCCCTACACATGAGAGAGAGGGGGGAGGGGGAAAAGAAAAATGTTTAATTTAAAAAAAACTATTCTCTTTCCCCTTCCCTCTTTCCCCCCCTCCTCTCTTCTTCTTCTTCTCTTCTCTTCTCTTCTCTCTCTCTCTCTCTCTCAAAGTGTGTGAAAAACTATGTTTGAAAAACTTTAAATCAAAAAACCCTTTAAAAATATTTAATTAAAAGAAACATTTAAATTTAAAAATGTAATCTGAGAGAGAGAGAGAGAGAGAGAGAGAGAGAGAGAGAGAGAGAGAGAACCTAGGTCCTACACATGAGAGAGAGGGGAGGAATTTAATTAAAAAGGGGAAGGGGAAAAGAAAGAGAGAGATAATAAGTGAGAGAGAGGGTAGGGGGTTTTAATTTAAAGGGGGGGGGGGGGGGGGGGGGGGCGGGGTGGGTGCTTTAATGAAAAAAGGGAGGGGGAAGAGAAAATGAGAGATTACAAGTGAGAAAGAGGGGAGGGGAGGGGGTTTTGATTGAAAAAGGGAGGTTTGGAAAAGGGGGTTTGGGAAGCCCTCTAGAGGTTAGAAGCTTTCTAAACCTATAGCGGAAATAATATAGTAATAAGATTAATAAGTCAAGTAGTAAGTCATAAAAGGAAAAACATTTGGTTTTGTAATGTTCCAAGTAAAAATCTCCTAGTAGAGACCTAGGAAGGATATCAATACCATGGTATACATAAGAAAAAAATTGCAAAGCAAATTATAAATAGTTATACATTTGACAATGCATATCTAGCACCATTACACTTTCTAGTGCGATTTAAAAAGAATGTGACATAATATTGACATGATGGGCAATGGTTGTGAATTTTTAATACTTTGTACTCCAATACAACAAAATATGTTAAAGTGATACTTTTTGTCTTATTATTAGGAAGACAAGTTTGATCATAAATATGATTTTTATGTTGACATGTGTAGGTACTTGGAAGAAACAAGCTATCTATGCCAGAGATTTTGGTGTCAATCTACTTGATTCTCAAAACAAAGGGTAGTGGAGAGGGTGGTCGTGCTTTTCATGGTAAAAATATATAAGTGTAGGATATCATACATCATTTGAAAGAAGCATTCTTTGTTTGTGGTTTTTCCCATTTTTGCTTGACACCTCAATAGAATATACTAAGATTCTTGCAAGTAATTGTGCTTGTGGTAAAAAATATAAGTACATCTAATATCACTTGAAAGAAGAATTGCAAAATTGTGTTTTTCAAAATTGTTGCTTCACACCTCAACATCTCATGTTGTCAAACACCAAGTGACCAAAAAAAAAAAGAATTACTTGCTCGCTTGGTAATGCATGTAGTGGATTGCAATAGGCTATTACAATTTCAAGAGCAATGTGGCGATCATATTATGTGGGAGTGATCATGCATACAACATGTTGAATATTGCCAACATACATATAGACTTGAGAGAGTGATTATCAAGAGGAATACAATCATCTATCATGAACTATGGATCAAGGATCCATTGTATACTTCTTCAAATTCTTGTAAAGTGACACTGCTCTTTTTTTTTTTAACCATAAGTGCACAAATAACAAGTAACATTTGAAAGAGGCAGGGAACCCCTTGAGTTCTCGACTGCATGACCAGATGTGGATTCTCCACTACTGTCTTGGATCGTTAGTGCAATGCTATTCAAGGTACATCTCTCATCAAGAGTGTCATGTCTAGTCATATTCGCATTTGTAGCTTGCTGAAGTTGCATTCTGCTCTGACTAGACACGGTCTGAACACAATGTCTTTGTATTCTCATGGCATGGCCTTTTTGCCCTTGATGGCTAGTTTGGCCCAATGATATTCTAGGGTCTTTGTTTCTCTCTATTCGGGTATGGGCTTCTGGTTGCTCTTTTGCAAGTGAGGACACATGCTCGTGTAGAGCCATTACTACACTAGGGTTCAATTTGGAAGACCTGTCACGGCGTGCATTTTCTCTCCAACCTACTCGGGGGAGGTGCGGAGGGGGCAGAGCCCCCTCTGCGGGGGTCCGGGGGGGGGGGGGGGGGGGGGGGGGGGGCAGCCCCTTGGCCCGCAGGGCCGCTACGGTAAAAGCCATGCACAATTTGGAGGACTGTTTATAGGCAAAATTTGAACTACTTGCTCTAAGTTTCAGCCCAATGATGGATCTGTGATGTGCCTTTAGCTCTACATGGACTTTGGGGTCAATTTTGGGGTTTAGATGCGTCAGAATTTGTGTTCTGGATACCTGTCCGATTTTGACAGTTTTTGGTCCGATTCTAAGATGTCCGATTTTCAAGAGTCCGATTATCAGAATCGGACGTCCGATTTTGGGTTGGTCCGATTTTGGTCACGTCCGATTCTAGGAGTCGGATCAAAAAGTGGTCCGATTTTCAAAGTGGTCTGATTCTGGGAATCGGATCGGACAGGGTGGTCCGATTCTGGCTGGTCTGAATCTGAGCTGGTCCGATTTTGAGACTCGGATGGCTTGGTCCGATTCTGACTGGTCCGATTATGGACTGGTCCGAGTGTCCGGGTCGGACGGGTTGGTCCGAGCGTCCGATTCTCAAAATCGGACGGGTTGGTCTGAGTGGTCCAAGTGCCACGTGGCACGTCCGATCGGATTGGTCCGATTCTGGTAATCGGACCAGACTGGTCCAACTCACTCTCAGTCGGATGGTCCGATTCTGGAAATCGAACGGTCCGACTCCAGAACTCGGGTGGTCCGATTCTAGGAATCGGACCACTGCGAGTTGGTCCGAGTGCGTCAGTGTCGGGCGCGATTCCCACGCATTTGATCCCTCCTTACTGTCTGTTGCACGCAATCACCACCGACTTTCTAGATCTGATTAGAGCACTTATCGAAAAACACCAGACTCGTCTGGAGCAACACGAATCATCGACGCCTAGAGATCGGGGTAGCGCTTCCTCATCCTATGAACCAGAAGTTCTCTCTCTCTCTCTCTCTCTCTCTCTCTCTCTCTCTCTCTCTCTCTCTCGGCAAACCAAGGAACTGAGGTCTGTCTTGGCCTCCCAAGCCTCTTAAGGTCCTTTCCCAGCACTGCAAAACCTCACAGCTAGTTCCCTGTCCCTGTCTCACCCAGAACTTGAATCTGGTCCCTTGTTTCCCTGTTTTAGCCTTTTATACAGCAATAGAAAACCCTACTGTTTGTTTCTTTTTTTCTTTGTTTTTTTCTATCCTAAATGCATCCAAAACACAAAGTAAATACCTACACTACTCCATCTCAATCATAAATCTCAAGAAAGCAAAACACCTACTTGCCAAGGAGATCGAATACCCTCTTCAACCCCCTCGCTTCCTACCTATCTACCTCAAGCACCGGTTCGGGAAAAACCCTACTCCAATGCTCGATTCGAAGCGCGCAAGCACTCGAGGCTTAAATCCGTTTGTCCCGGCAACGGAACCAAAATGTGGGAGCTTTCACTCAACCACCGAGACCCTTGGACCGCTTATTGTTTCAAGCGTTCCAAGCCGAGCACTAATGGCTACCTCTCACATAGTCGACGTGCGATGCCTACCTTACGGGTGTAGTGAGCTTACCTTGATGCCATTCGAGTTACCTCCTCTCCTGCGCACTTCGGTAGCTCCACGATCCAAGTGCAAGCTTCAAGCAAGCTCCATCCTCAAGCTCCACACTCCAAGCTCCATGTCCGCGAGCAAGACAAGACAAGAGAAGAGAAGAGAAGAAGAGAGGTGAAGATGGAGAGTTTCTCCTCCTCGGTCCCTCACCCTCACACACTCACTCCCTCACACTCTCACACTCCCTCTCTCAAGCACAAGCTCAAGCAAGCAAGAAGAAGAAGAAGAAGAAGAAGAGGAGAGCTACTTTTGGCCACACACAAGAATGAGCTTCTCAATCACTTTTCAACTTTATATACAAAACCCTAAATCCCTTTTGGGCGGTCATCCCCTTTTTCCCTTTTTTACATGGCCGGCCATAGTCTAGGCCATTTTTCCCATTCTCCTTCTATCTTCCTAGCTTCCTTTCCACCGCCCGTCTATATTTACAAATTGCACGGGTGAGAGCCCGGCGCTCTTTTACAAGATTTCAGGGTGCGCCTTTTTATTTTAAAATGCACCTTTCCCCTTTTGTATTTGCCTTGGACTTTTAAGGTTGCCCTTGCGCTTTTGGCCTTTTCTCCTATTCTTTCTTCAATCGGGCTACCTTTTTTCCACCTTTGCCCTGCGTCTTTTTTATTTCCTTTTGCTTTGCTTTCTTCGTGTTGGGATTAACAGAGAGTTCCGGCCGAACCCACTAGGATCGACCTGAAGATTTGGGTTCCTAAAATCGGATGGGTCTCCTAGCAGCCAGCTAGCGTTAGTAATTTCAAGTTCCACTTTTTAGAGGATTACTCGATCTGAAGCGGACTTGCCATTGCACTTGGTTCAAAGAGAATGGGAGATGGAGGGGAGTGCGGTACGTCAACCCTCCTGCCCATAAGGCAAAATCCCATTCCAGCCCCCTAAAACAATACAAGTCGATTCTACCTAATGACTACTTGGTCAATTTATCATCTTCCTATTTCTATTTCCGATTTAGAAAAGCTCCCAGCTAACGGGGACCACCCTACCATTGGACGGACCCGTCGAGGGTTACGCCCACCCACTTTCCTCTGATGATGGGTCATCTTTAGTTTTTTAATTACCTACAACAGATTTATTGGAACATATACAAGTAGCTTCCTTAATTAGTCCATTAAGTCACATGTTCATTCACATAATTTATCTCACCAACACGCATACAATTCGAACAGTAAAGCAAACTTCTTTATTATATTGGAAGTTTATTACAATTTCCATCATTCCATCCCAGTGGAAGATACACAGAATTCCATAAGGATATTCTGTCCACCAAGATTCCACCCTCATAACTAGTATTTAGGGTTCCAGGATCCCATCCTGGGTCACGAAGGGGCTCGTCAGATTCTTGGAACAATACAGGATTTACAGCCAGAGCCCCCTCTGGCACCTACAATTCCTACTGCCCGAGACTATTCCTACTGACAGACCTTTCGCCTACGAAGCCGGTCCAAGCCTCTCATAGCGATAATCATGACCCCCTTGGAGTAGGGTCTCGCCGCTAGCTTGGGGGTAACCTAGCACGATCCTTCCTTTTATTCTGTTTGACAATAATTTCAATCAAAAATCTAGATTCTAGCAAACACAAACAGTCCTTTCAAATGTATATCAAATGATGCAATGATAATCATCCCAACATGTAATTCACAGCTTCACATAGCCAAGGTAGACCTTATCCTAAGATAACCTTACATTCTAATGAGGATTCTTCTCCCCATAAAGAAGTGTTGAGTACACCTCTTATAACATGTTAAGCAAGGCATGAGTTTTCCATTTGGATTCACTTATCCAACATAAGCAAAATCCCTTAAGGAAATATATTGTGTCAATAACTCAACGACATGACCTATGGGATTCCTAAATAGACAATCAATTTCTATAACCATCACTAATCAAATATTAACCTCGTCTCATTTGATCATAACTATATTGAATGCGCATAAAGACATATGTATAATAACCTTTGGCAATTAATTCTATCCTGATTCTATGCCTTAGAATCTCAACTATTCTAGCTACAAATCATAGTGATTAATCGTTTTATGCTTGTACTAATATGTTTTCTAGATGAGTTATCAATTTAATGTGTAAGTGATTATATGGAAGCTAATATCTTATGTAATTATCTTATATAGCAAAATAATAATCTAGTAATGAATAACCTGGTTTGGCAGCATGACGACATTAGGAACTTCATCTTTACTCGCGCTCGCATTAGCCACACCCGATGTTCCATTGGTAGTAGCAACTCCCGCAACCTCGGGCACTCCCGTATCATTGGAAATACCCGTTGCTTCACTGGTTGCGTTGATCTCCATGGTTTTTCAACTTCGTCGCTTTGGAACCATCGTCCACAAGTGGTTTGAGAGATAGGGAAGGTGGGATAGATTTGAGATGAGAGAGCGTAAGAGAATATGGCTTAGTTAAAGATTGAGACAAGGGATTTGAGCTGACTCTCTTCCTCTCTCTCTCTCTCTCTCTCTCTCTCTCTCTCTCTCTCTCTCTCTCTCTCTCTCTCTCTCTCTCTCTCTCTCTAGCTTCTCACAGCCTCTTGAAGGAGTATCTTTCTCTCTTCTTCTCTCTCGCAGCCTCTCGGGGTCTCCTTATGTCTCCCTAAGTGCCCCCCATGCCTCTTATTTATAGTGAATTGGAGAAGAGGGCTTGTGGTTGAGAAGTGGAGCTCTTACCTCAAGACACTTGATTTGAAAGCTCTCAGTTCACTCCTTCTTCTTTTCTCTATTTGAAGTGCTATCTACTGCCTGTAGACTGCGATCGCGGCATGCGCGATTTCGCCAGTCACTTTACTTTATTTTTTTAATATAAAATCTTTAAACTAACTAACGCGTCACTTGTTTTTTTTTTTAATGACATCTAGTTCTAGAAATCTCCATATCTTTTTTTTAAATTTAAGATAATGTCTAAAATATCTAAAATATTCTAGTCTTGTCCAAAAGTTTAATATTCTTAGACCATCCTTATTACACACATTAACATTAGTGATTAATATAGCTCATATCTCTTGCTCGCGTTATAACTTCCATGAAGGGTGGCTACGGTCCTTGTTAATTCATAAGAAATATCAAGTTACAACTCTCGGTTTTATTTATTTATTTATTTATTTTGTTAGTTAGTTATTAATGTTAGTTAATTTTTTCCTTTAGTTAGTAACCTTACTAACTTATTAATTGACTAACTAACTTTTGAACTAACCAACTAACTTTTATTGCCTGGGAATATTACATCCTTCTCCCCTTAGAGAAATTGATATGTCCTCATCTCGAGAGAAACTGTGGGTATTGTTGATGAAGAGCATCCTCATCTATCCATGAAGCATCTTCTTCAGGATAATCCTTCCATTGGACAAGGTATTCTCTAAGGGTTCTACTCCTCAATTTTCTCTCCCTTAGATCAATTACTCTATCAGGTTGTAGCTCAAGGACTCCTTGGCTAGGTATTACAACTTGTTCATCATCAAGGATATGGTTAGGGTTAGCTACGTATGCTTTCAATAAGCTAAAATGAAATACATTGTAGATTTTTATATTCTCAGGGAGTTGTATCTTGTAAGCACTTAGTCCTAGGCACTTGAGAATCTTATAGGGTCCACAATATTTTGGACTTAGCTTCTTAAACTCTCCTCAAGACAAAGAACTCTTCTTTGGATGGACACGGATGAAGACCATCTCTCCCTCTTTGAAGATTTGTTCTTGCCTTTTTAGATCAGCATAAGCCTTTTGTCGATCCTTGGCAGCTTGAATATCATGTCTGATGATCTTGAGTATCCTTAGCAGCTTGAATATCCTGTCTGATGATCTTGATTTGGTCATCCATTTCTTCTAACATTTTTCTCGAGGATTCTACCCTTAGAGTAGGATCCGAGAAATTAAGTGGCATACGACAATCTTGACCATATAGTGCATGAAATGGAGTAATCTAAATACTTCGATAACAGGAAGCATTATAGGCAAATTCCACTCAGGATAGATACTGAATCCACCTTTTAGGTTCCTTGCTGCAATATGCACGTAGAATATCCTCAATTACTTGATTAACTCGTTCTGTCTGCCCATCAGTTTGTGGATGATAAGTAGTACTGAAACAAAGTTGGGTTCCAATGGCTTCAAATAAACTCTTCCAGAAGTGTGATGTGAAAAGAGAATCACGATCACTGATGATCCTTTTAGTAACCCATGTAACCTAAAAATCTCTTTTACAAAAAATCTAGCAATATCTGAAGCTTTGTAATTGGTTTTTGTTGGGAGAAGATGAGCGACCTTTGTTAGCATGTCTACTATCACCATTATTGAGTTATATCCTCCTTATACAGAAGGTAACCCAACTACAAAGTCCATGCTAATAAATTCCCATTTCATCTAGGGAATGTCAAGTGGCTAGAGTTTTCTTGGTAACTTGACACATTCTGATTTTACCCTTTGGCAATTTAGACATTCAGTGACATACTTAAGTACATCACCCTTGAGTTTTTGCCAATAATAACTTTTCTTGACAGCATTAAGATTACCCTTTTCAGATTATTTTGAAGATAAGCTAGACGGCTTGCATTGATATAGCAATATCCTCCACTAATCATCCACCGTCTTTCGCGATATAGAGGCGAGGGGTTGTACAATTGATCTAGTACCCGCATCATTTGAATTCTCTAGGCAAAACTGGATGAATATATAGCTGACATAAACATTACTTGAAAGATCAAGAATTGCTTTCAAGATTCGTTACTCTGCCATAATTCAAAAACATACATTAATAAAGAGAAAAAAACATGTCCTAGGCTATGCTTGGAAAAAAAATATCTTTCTTAAGCTTACGTTGTAATCTATACTAACGTGCGCTCTGATACCAACTGTGATATGTCCGCTAGTCTCAATCCATGGCACACCTTTTAGTAGTCCATCAGTAGGTTTTCCCGTAAATGATGCCGCCTGGTGCTCCCTTGGAACATCACGGGGTTGTCACTTAGGCCCTACAGAGTCTACTTCGCAACAGGAGAGTTCAGGCCGAACCCACTAGGATCAACCTGAAGATTTGGGTTCCTAAAATCAGATGGGTCTCCTAGCAGCCAACTAGCGTCAGTAATTTCGAGTTCCACTTTTTAGAGGATTACTCGATCTGAAGCGGACTTGCCATTGCACTAGGTTCAAAGAGAATGGGAGACGGAGGGAAGTGTGGTACGTCAACCCTCCTGCCCATAAGGCAAAATCCCATTCTGGCCCCCTAAAACAATGCAAGTCGGTTCTACCTAATGACTACTTAGTCAATTTATCGTCTTCCTATTTCTATTTCCGATTTAGAAAAGCTCCCAGCTAACCGGGACCACCCTACCATTGGATGGACCCATCGGGGGTTATGCCCACCCGCTTTCCTCTGATGATGGGTCATCTTTAATTTTTTAATTACCTACAACACATTTATTGGAACATATACAACCAGCTTCCTTAATTGGTCCATTAAATCACATGTTCCTTCACATAATTTATCTCACCAACACGCATACAATTTGAACGGTAAAGCAAACTTCTTTATTATATTAGAAGTTTATTACAATTTTCATCATTCCATCCCAGTCGAAGATACACAAAATTCCATAAGGATATTCTGTCCACCAAGATTCCACCCTCATAACTAGTATTTAGGGTTCCAGGATCCCATCCTGGGTCACGAAGGGGCTCGTCAGATTCTTGGAACAATGCAGGATTTACAGCCAGAGTCCCCTCTGGCACCTACAATTCCTACTGCCCGAGACTATCCCTACTGACAGACCTTTCACCTACGAAGCCGGTCCAAGCCTCTCGTAGCGATAATCATGACCCCCTTGGAGTAAGGTCTCGCCACTAGCTTGGGGATAGCCTAGCGCGATCCTTCCTTTTATTCTGTTTGACAATAATTTCAATCAAAAATCTAGATTCTAGCAAACACAAACAGTCCTTTCAAATGTGTATCAAATGATGCAATGGTAATCATCCCAACATGTAATTCACAGCTTCACATAGCCAAGGTAGACCTTATCCTAAGGTAACCTTACATTCTAATGAGGATTCTTCTCCCCATAAAGAAGTGTTGAGTACACCTCTTATAACATGTTAAGCAAGGCATGAGTTTTCCATTTGGATTCACTTATCCAACATAAGCAAAATCCCTTAAGGAAATATATTGTGTCAATAACTCAACGACATGACCTATGGGATTCCTAAATAGACAATCAGTTTCTATAACCATCACTAATCAACTCTTAACCTCGTCTCATTTGATCATAACTATATTGAATGTGTATAAAGACATATGTACAATAACCTTTGGCAATTAATTCTATCCTGATTCTATGCCTTAGAAACTTAACTATTCTAGCTACAAATCATAGTGATTAATCGTTTTATGCTTGTACTAATATGTTTTCTAGATGAGTTATCAATTTAATGTGTAAGTGAAGAATATGGAAGCTAATATCTTATGTAATTATCTTATATAGCAAAATAATAATCTAGTAATGAATAACCTGGTTTGGCAGCATGACGACATTAGGAACTTCATCTTTACTCACACTCGCATTAGCCACACCCGATGTTCCATTGGTAGTGGCAACTCCCGCAACCTCGGGCACTCCCGTATCATTGGCAATACCCGTTGCTTGACCGGTTGCGTTGATCTCCATGGTTTTTCCACTTCGTCACTTTGGAGCCATTGTCCACGAGTGGTTTGAGAGATAGGGAAGGTAGGATAGATTTGAGATGAGTGAGCATAAGAGAATCTGGCTTAGTTAAAGATCGAGACAAGGGATTTGAGCTCTCTCTCTCTCTCTCTCTCTCTCTCTCTCTCTCTCTCTCTCTCTCTCTCTCTCTCTCTCTCTCTCTCTCTCTCTCTCTCTCTAGCTTCTCGCAGCCTGTTGAAGGAGTATTCTTCTTTATCTCTTCTTCTCTCTCGCAGCCTCTCGGGGTCTCCTTATGTCTCCCTAAGTGCCCCCCATGCCTCTTATTTATAGTGAATTGGAGAAGAGGGCTTGTGGTTGAGAAGTGGAGCTCTTTGTGGAGGGGGATCTTGGAAAGATCAGTGATTTGATGCTCAGATCATAAATCTGATGGTTCCATTGGCTCCGAAAGGGGGGTAAAACTCCAAGACACTTGCTTAGAAAGCTCTTAGTTCACTCCTTCTTTTCTCTGTTCGAAGTGTTGTCTACTGCCTGTAGACTGCGATCGCGACGCGCGCGATTTCACTAGTCACTTTTCTTTATTTTTCTTTTTATAATAACACATCACTTGTTTTTTTTTTAAATGACATCTAGTTCTAAAAATCTCCATATCTTTTTTTTAGATTTAAGATAATCTCTAAAATATTCTAGTCTTGTCCAAAAGTTTAATATTCTTAGACCATCCTTATTACACACATTAACATTAGTGATTAATATAGCTCATATCTCTTGTTCAAGTTATAACTTCTATGAAGGGTGGCTACGGTCCTTGTTAATTCATAAGAAATATCGAGTTACAACTCTTGATTTTATTTATTTATCTATTTTTGTTAGTTAGTTATTTATGTTAGTTAATTTTTTCCTTTAGTTAGTAACCTTACTAACTTATTAATTGACTAACTAACTTTTGAACTAACCAACTAACTTTTATTGCCTAGGAATATTACAATCTCCTTCATTGTCATCCAAAACTTGATATTCCAATATGCCTTAAGATCTGTGACTAAATAAGGATTTGCTTTATCAAAGTGCAACAAAATGGAAATCAAATACTTGAATAGAATCAAGAAATCTGAAGAGGCATCTAAAAAGCCATGTATTTGTTTTTGTTCCTTGTTATGGCAATATGATTGTATTGGATGGTTGGACAAATAACCAATGATTAATGTGATCATTATATGTCCAAAGGGATATAGTATTTTTAGGCATTGATATATCTCTTCATGAAAATGTTATTTGCTTCATGGAAAATGTTTATGAGTGTTCCATTGTAAAATTTGTGCAGGTATGTTGATTAATGTGATCATTATGTGTCCAAGGGATAAAGTCCTTTTAGAACCCATTGATTATCTCTTCATCAAAATGCTACTTACTTCATGGAAATTTTCTAGAGTGTTCTATTGCAAAATTAGAAGTTCTAAAGAGTGTCATTGCCACCATATTGGATACTATTTTCAAACATAAGATTGCACATGAACACATCCAACCAAGTATCTAGATTTTCTTGGGTTCCTCATGCAACCCACACTTTTAACTTATTATTAAATGATGTGAAAAAGTTACCATTTATTCAACCTCTAGTATTAGATGTTAACCATGTCATGAAGTTGAGAGCATTAACACACGTGCATTATTTCATAGCTTTCTGACATATGTATAAAGAACATTTGTGCCACATAGTTTACTATTGTAATCCTGCTCTTAGTATATTAAAGAAGGTGAGAGATGTTGTTCAAGAGACCTTTGCAAATAGAATTTTGTGTAATTGGCTTGCCAAGAATCCTTAATACCATTGATTAATGTGGTCAATATGTGTCCAAGGAACATAGTCCTTTTAGAAGCCATCGATAGATCTCTTCAAGAAAACACTAGTAACTTCATGGAAAATTTCTATGAGCAGTCCATTGCAAAATTAGGAGGTTTGAAAAATGTCATTGCCATCATATCAAATGATACTTCCAACTATAAAAGTGCATGTAAACACATCACTGCCAAGGTATCTAGATTTTTCTTGGGCTCCTCATGCAACAAACAATCTTAACTTATTATTAAAATATGTGAAGAAGTTGCCATTTATTCAATACCTATCATTTTGTCATGAAATCTACGATCATGCCACATGGTTTACTAATGTAATTTTGTCCCAAACCATTGCAAGAAGATTCTAGCACAACTAACTTGCCAAGAACCCTTAATACACTAAAGATGCCAAAGAATGTGACAAAGACAATCAATGTAGAGCATTTCAATAAAAGAACAAAAATATATATTTACTTTTTGAAGCCATTTGTGCTTGTATTAGGCATGGATTGACAAAGAAAACATTTTAATGGGACAAAATCGATTGGCACTTTAATGAGGCACTTTAAAGCACATACGATTCTATCATGCGGCCTACGAGGACCCCCTTCTTGGTCAATAACCATGTTCTCTCCTTGCTATCCATGTTGTAAGCATGGTCAAAGATTAGGAATTGCATTTTTTGCTTCATTGTGTGAATTTTTAGATTGAGACGCATCATTAAACACCATATTGGGGAGTATGAGAATTTCCCATAATTTGGATTTGTCATAACTTGAACACTATAACTCCAAATCAAGCACTCTATAGCTCAATAGATTCCATTTTTCAAAGGCTTTACAATGATAGGTCACATCATATAGTTTTGGAAAACTTATGTGCATGTTATCCGGGTGCCACATTTTTAGTATTCAAAAAATGGGAATTTGGAGATTCCCAAACTCACTAATATTGTGTTATTACTGCTTGCTCCAATCCCACTTTTAGAATACATATTTGGTGTAATTACTCAGTAGATATTATCTCAACACTAGAGCAAAGGTTCTAACCTTTAATCAAGTGCCTCGAGTCCACAAATTCAATGGAGTTAATGGTATCATGGTAATGGAGCCATGAAACTAACCTTCCTCCTTGGAAAGAGTGGCAATAACATGATTCAATAATTACAAGAAGCAATTAAAGCATATAAATTGAAATGCAAAATTACCACTTAATGTTGGACAATGAGAAGAACTTGCTAGCCCCAAAACTCATGTATCTCACGATATTTCCTTATCTTTTATTACAAATGGCTGGAGTACATGACTAGTTATTTTTAGGGAACCAAGGCAAGAGGCATACTTGCAATGAGTAAAGTACCCCTATATGGAAGGGATTTGGGGATTTTTGGTCTTTACTTTACTTTATTTTTTTCTAAAGGGGACACTACCATTAATAAAGGTAAAGCAAAAGAAAAAGATGGACATAATTACAAAGACCTTACTTGTAAGCTTAACTAGGACTCAAAAAAGATCCTAAAGTCAAGAAAAGATTGAACTCATGAAGGAGCGTGATAAGAAATTAGTATTTAAATTAATGGGCCCTTTAGATTGTCCAATATGAAGGTCAAAGTTGTTGGGAATAAAGGGTCATCGTGCCTTTTATATGTGCACGGGTGTGAACACACCCTTAGCGCATTATACTTTCATATATATATCTATCTATAAACCTAAAGTGGTACACTCCTCATTGTACCAAAAAATGTGTTCACTCTCTACTTTGCTCTCTCGCACTCTCTCTGTCTCTCTTATTGTTGCACGTAACGACTATCTACCTCGATCTCCATGCCTAATCGATTCCTAAAACTGGTATCAGAGCTGCGGTTGAGGCGTTCGTGCCTCTCGAAGTTCGAACAGGACAGATGAGCAAGTCCTGAGCTGCAGGCATCGTGGATAGTCAAAGGCGAGTAGAAAAGTCAACGGACAAGTCACGACAAGCAGCATTTGACGTGAGTGGCAGTCATCAAGCCTCGCAGCAGTCGCCAATCCATGCAGCAGTTGACGAGCAATAGCAGGCATCAGATAGGCAGTAGCGCGGCTCATAGAGGGGGCCAGCGGGCAGCGACCAGAATAAGGAGCAGGCGTGGTAACATGGCAGTGCTAACGACAAACGTTGCACGGTTCAGAGGGCGACGAGCGACCTGTACACGACAACTGCAATGCTGACGACGACTGCAACGGACCGGACGGGACCAACGGGCGAGCGCTGGCAAGCGCAACCAGTTAGCGGGGTTCCAGGCTCATGTGGCAATGCCTGGCGGGTCAACGGACCCGTCACATTTTTTTAAACGATTTTTTTTAATTGGTTTTACCCACTGACAAGGTTTCGCGTGTGTAAGCACAAAATCTCAAATTTATGCAATTTTGACCTAGAAAGTTAGAGCTTCGCCAAACTGAGCACTGTTTGTAAAAAATTGAGGCATCTGCATTGGAATTGCAAACATTATGCGCATTTGAATTGGGGATTTCACCAAATTTGTTGAAATTTTGCTCATTTGAGTGAAATTTCTCAACATTTGGCCCAGAAATTTGGGGCTTTTCCCAAATTTGGAAAATTTGATGCATGACAAGCAAATTTGTCTCAGAAATTGCAAGAATTTGTGACATTTTGTCCTCGACATTTGGGGCTTTTCATATACATGCACAAATTGGGCTAAAATTAATCCAATTTCTCGACATGGAGGCACATTGCACCCCATGCAATTTCGGGCTTTTGCAATTTGGGCAAAATTTGTGCAGCATTTGATCATTTTATGTACATGTAGGTTGAATTCCGTGCAATTTGGACATCAACACTTGGTAAAATTTGGAAGTTTTGCTGAAATTGCTTTATAATGGCAAAATTGGGCATTCCTATGCATGGCAGAGGAAATGCAGATGTGTGTTTGACGCTTTTGAGCACAAAATTTTGGGGCTTTTGATCATTCGTGTCAAATTTTATGCCCGTGGGTACATATACAACAAAAATTGCAGCTGAAATTTTGGGATTTCTCATGTAATGTGATGCACATGCCCTTGGAATAGCTATAATCAGTTGGATAATGCTGTAGCACTTGGTTTGGCCCTTCTGAAACTTTAATTACAGATCTAAAATCTATACTTCTGCGTGGTCATTTATTGCTAATTGGTACTTGTTTGTACCTTGGTCACTTTAGTGACAGTTTGGGCCTGCATTTACTAGTTTTTTTTTTGTCACATTTGGGTTGAAAATCATGGCTGGCAGCAATGATAGCAATAATCTGATGCACATAAAGAAGCTTAAAGGCACACACAATTTTGTAGTTTGGCAAAAGCAATACTACAATATCCTATCACAAAAGAAGCAGGCAAAGCTGATCAAAACCAAAGAAGCAAAGCTCGCAGACATGGATCAGGATGATTGGGATGAGTTGAATGATCTTGCACGCTCAACCATAGAGCTATCAATTTCTAATGCCTTCCTATTCAACATTGAAGGTTTGGATTCTACATATGGTATATGGACTAGATTGGAAGAATTGTATGCACAGAAGAGTACTGCAAGCAAAGTGTATTAGCTGAAAAAGCTTATGGATTTGCGTATGAAAGAAGATACAACAATGTCTACTCACTTAAGTGAGTTTAACTCCATTTTCAGCCAATTGGTTGCCTTGAACTTCATGATTGATAAGGAATTTAAGGCTACTTTCTTGCTTTGCACTCTACCAGAGATTGGGATACATTTAGGACTGCTATGAGCAATTCTAATGTAATCCTTTTGTATGCTGATGTAGAGAGTGCTCTACTTATGGAAGAGATGAATCGGCAGAACAATGCATCCAGTAAGTCTTCCAGTGCTTTGCATACTAGGGGCAGATCATAACAAAAGGGCAAATATGATGGCAAGGGACACAGTAAATCACATGGCAAAGATGTTGAATGCCATCATTGTGGAAAGAAGGGTCACTTTAAACGTGATTGCTACAAATGGAAGAAAGAGAAAGGAAAAGGCAAGAAGACATATGAAAGCAAGGAAGAGAAAAAGGACAGACAGCCTAAGAAGAGCAGTGTAAAAATTGAAGAGGTGAATGTAGTCACTCATGACAGTGATAGTGGAAGTGATGTACTCTTTGTCTCTTCACACTTTGGTGCACATGCTTTACTTGCAGATACAAATGATGACATGCATACATGGTTTCTTGATTCAGGTGCTTCCTTTCATGTTACCCCTCATTGTGAGTGGTTTTTCACCTATACAGGGGGTCGACATGGTGTTGTCCATCTTGGGGACAACTATGCATGTGAGATTGCAAGTATTGGCAGTGTGCAGTTACAGTTTCAGCATGGCTCTATCTTTACACTTCAGCATGTACGGCATGTACCTTAGCTCAAGAAGAGCTTGATTAGCACATGGCAGCTAAATGATGATGGTTTTCATGCCACCTTTGGCGATGGAAAATCAAAGATCTGTAAGGGTTCTAGGGTTATTGCCAAAGATTGCAAGAGTGATACTTTGTATCCACTTCATGTATCTCCTGTGCGTGACCATGTTGTTGTCGTGACCGAGCAGCCAAGCGTTTCTTTGTGGCATGGCCGGTTGGGACACATGAGTCAAACAGGAATGAAAGTGCTTTCTCGTTTGGGTTACTTGCCTTGCCTTCGTTATGCTGATTTTGAGCATTGTGATCATTGTATTTATGGCAAACATGCACAGACGTCACATAAAAAGTCTCTTTCTTTGAGATCTTCTCATCTAGAGTTAGTGCATTCAGATGTATGTCAAATGCCAAGATTATCTTTAGGGAGGAAGAAATATTTTGTCACCTTTGTCAATGATGCTACATGGAAAGTATGGGTTTACCTTATTCGTAGCAAGGATGAAGTGCTTGACATGTTTAAAAAATTATTGGCATTGGCTGAAAATCAAACAGATAAGACACTTAAGTGTCTTCGCTCTGACAATGGTGGGGAATATGTGTCCAAGGCCTTCCAGGCATTTTGTGACAGCAAAGAGATAAAGAGGGAGCTCACTGCCCCTCATAATCCACCCCGAAATGGAGTTGCGGAGCGTATGAATTAGACCATACAGGATAAGGTCTGTATGATGCTGTCTCATGCTACATTACTCCATGGTTTTGGGCAAAGGCTGTTATGGTAGTCATTCACTTGATTAATTGGTCACCAAACAGGTCTTTGGGGGGGGGAGGGAGGGAGAGTTCCCCAAGAAGCGTAGTCGGGCAAGCCACCTTCATATGCTCATCTGAAAGTGTTTGGCTGCGAGGCTTTTGTGCACATTCGTAAAGAAAAACGCAGCAAAATTGAGCCAAAGTCCTATAAATGCATTTTCCTAGGATATAGTGACGAGGGTGAAATGGGATATAAATTGTGGGATCCCGAGAAAAGGAAAGTAGTACACAACAACGATGTTATCTTCCAAGAAGATCGCATGCACAAACAGCCCGAAATGACTGAGGAGGTCCGTAGGATTGTATTTCGGGAAGAAATACCTTTTGGACAGCAAAATGTGCCCACTGTATAGCAGCAAATACCTGTTGTAAATGAACCTGTAATTGCAGGAAATGATGCTGAAAATGATCAGCCAGCTATTGCCCATGAAAATGAGCCATTACATGTGTAGGAACAGCCAGGACAACAAGCTGTTAATGCTGATTTGCAGGCTAAAATGCCAGGACAGCATGCTAAAAATGGAATTTTCGAGGAACAGCCAGCAAACAATGACCATTGGGTTAGGAGATCGTCTAGGAATACTAGGCAACATGACAGGTTTGTTCCTGGTGTTTACTTTCACAGGAGGAGCAGTCTCTTGGATCTCCAGGCTACAAAAGTGTGTTGCATTGTCTACTATAGAGGCAGAGTATGTGGCTGCCACTGAGGCATGCAAGGAGGCTTTATGGCTTTCACTTCTGGTGGGAGAACTTGGCATCTCAGAGTTACATGTTCTCCATTGTGATCGTCAGAGTGCTATCATGCTAGCACGAAATCCTATCTTTCATGCAAAGACAAAGCACATACAGGTGAAGTACCACTTCATTAGATATATACTTCACAGCAAGAGCATTGAGCTTGTCAAAGTGCATACAGATGATAACCCTGCAGACCTTCTCACAAAGGGTCTTCCAACAGAGCAGTTTGCTCATTGCCAACAGATGATGGGAGTTGGATAGATATATTTATTTCAACTTTGTACATACTTAGACTTAGTTAATTCTTTTCTCCTCTTAAGGCACATTGCCTTTAGGTGGGAGGTTGTTGGGAATAAAGGGCCATCATGCCTTTTATATGTGCACGGTTGTGAACACACCTTTAGCACATTATACTTTCGTATATATATATATATATATATATATATACCTTTAGGTGGGAGGTTGTTGGGAATAAAGGGCCATCATGCCTTTTATATGTGCACGGTTGTGAACACACCTTTAGCACATTATACTTTCGTATATATATATATATATATATATATATATATATATATATATATATATATATATATATATATATATATCTCTCTAAAAACCTAAAGTGGTACACTCGTCATTGTACCGAAAAACGTGTTCACTCTCTACTCTGCTCTCTCGCACTCTCTCTGTCTCTCTCAGTGTGTGTAATGACTGTTTGCCTCGATCTCCATGCCTAATCGATTCCTACAAGAGCTCACAACTTTGTTATTTGAATCTCCTCTCGCTAAATTTTGATTCTTGGTTTAAAAACTAGAAGCCTAAATAAAAACTAGTGAAGCTTAGAATTATCAATTTCGATTTGACCAAAAATTTATGCAAAAACTTTTAAAGTGTAGCCCACTTGCCTCACATTATGAACCATTATTATTTTTAAATTATCTTCAATTAGGAGCCTTTTTCGTTTGAATTTTGATATGGCAACTCCTTTATTTCTTTCTTTCCAGTTGATAAATTTTATATGGATCATTTCAACCATGTTTTCTAGTATACTTGACATTTCTTTGTTGGATTTGTCATTTTTCCCTTTTTATCTTGAGTGCTACACATGTGGAGTTTTAGCTCATAGCTATGAGATGTTTAAGTTCTACTTTCACCTCTAAGTCACTTCTCTTCTAATTCGACCTTTGTTTCTCATGGGTTTATAGCATTGTAATTTATTTAATGGTGAGTTGTATGTTTATGTTGCTACTTTGAGTAAGTTGTTTGGTTTATTGAGTTCTTTAACCGCTTTCAATTGCTTGATTTATTTGGTTCAAAGTCTTTCTTCAAATCAAGATCTCTCCTTTCAGGTGGGAAAAAGTAACAATTTACATAGTTGTACTTGAATAGTTTGTTATCATTCAAGCATATTATTTATTGATTTTTTATTTTTTCTTGTAAATATTATTTTCTATCAACCATCCTTGTAGATATTGTCCTTAAAGTAAACATCTAATAGTGTTTACAAAGTTATTTCCATCTATTAAGGAACATTATGATAGTTTAATTTAACAAGAATCGCAAGTCAATATATTTACCAAACTTGATGGTAATGACAATTTTTTCCTATTTACAATGCTACAAGTTCATGGGGAGAAGGTACATAATGGATAGCATAAAAGCGTGCAATAGAAATGATTTCAATGATGATTGGATTCTGTGCAATTGATCTCTTGGATTTTATTATTGAAAATTCAAATGAAGTTTAAGGCAACCACACTTGTATATCTTCATTCAAACCCATTCCAACATCCTTCAATGTCCATAGGATTGTGATTATTGCAAATTATTTATTCTACTTTTACAACACGAGGGAGGTCTACATGCTAAAATATTTCCTTTATAGCTAATATGATGTTTTATTTCTAGTAATTGTGCTTGATATGGATGAGATTGAGAGACCATGTTCTCACTTTAAGTAAAGCGCCCATTATTACAATGATGGACATATTATAAGTACCATGAGTCTCCATAGTTTTTCACTTCTAGTAATTTGATGGCTTAATGATATCATTTTATGTTGATTACCTATCCAACTACAATAAAATATGTTAAATGTTACCATGAAACTAGGCATGTATTTTACAATGTCAAACATTGTACATTAGTGTACATTATGTGCATGTGTACACTGTAAACTCGACATGCAAGTTCATTGGAGGATGAGGAGGCTACATATAACTTTTTTTTAAAGGATGGAAGAAAGGCCCCTAGCCATATGATCTACAGACCTCAAGGGTTGTTCCAATTGGCATGCATGTAGGCCATATATAACTTTCTTGTAAAAGAAATGCCAAAAAGACCCTAGCCATTATCAAGATACTCGAAGATTTTTTTGAGATGGCTTGCCCATTCTCCCACAAGTGCACATCCCAAGTGTTGCATGTTAATATGAATTTGCTTATTCATGCAAGATTCCTATTTAGCTAAAATGAAGTTTAAAAGTATCCAAACCTAGTGTAAGCATTAACTAATTATCATAAATCAAGAGCTATTACAATTGACATGAAGGATGGGGATTCCCTAGTTTGGAATAACCTCTCTAGTTGGAGGATTTTTTGGAGTTTCAATATGCATAGTAATATACGTGCTCATAAGCAATATGATATTATGCATATTCAGTTCTAACAAATTTCTTTCAGATTTACATTTTTGTTGAAGCTTAGTGATTGAAGGGCTTGTTCTAAAGAAAAAAGGTCTCTAATCACTAGATTTCAACGAGGGAAAATGCACAAGAAAATAGTCATAGCTTTTGAGTCCAATATTGAACTATGGTGTGTTTATACTAAAAGTGTATTACAAACACATTTTGAGAATGTTCACTTGGACAAACTTGTGAATTCTACTTTATCTTCATTAACTTAAATAATTCTTAGATTGGCTATTGCATATTGAATTGTTAGGTATTATCTTCGTTAACTTCAAGTAGATACTCTTCTATACAAGTAGACATTTTAAATCCTTGCAATGTGTCATTCAATATCAAATTCTCCATATTCTTTAATTTACAATTTTTCACCAATAGATTGTCACCGAATGATCCCATGAACTTGTGTAGTAATAAAAAACTTGTAATGCATTGTATTCTTCTCTTGCAACCTGCAAGCATTGAACCTACTAATTAAGTTGTACAATTTCAGGGCTTGATATTTGTAGCTAAGTATTCTAAATATGACTAGATCTCAATTTCTCTAGTGGACTTAGAATTGGGATGCATCATTGTCACTATTTGTCTTCTGCCTTGTAGCTCAATCTATTAATATTAAACTATCATCACCATCTATTGCTAATTAAGTATTTCACTTTCATGTATCTTCACTACAACTTGCAGTGTGTGTTGTGATTCTTGGATGGCCATGTTATCAAAGAGACAATTTACTTGCAGGTGTACCCCAACACAAAATGGGTTACAGAAAGGAAAAATAGGCATATTGCAAAAGTTGCACAGACATTGATGGCTGAAAAAAGGTTGCCAAAATAATTCTAGTCTAAAGCTATTCATATTATTGTCTATATTATGAATAGAATCCCCACAGCTATAGTTCATGGGATGACCCTCGATGAATGCTTTACAAGCAAGAAGCCCAATGTCTCACACTTAATAGTCTTTGTTGTATTGCATATGTTCATGTGCCAAATAAGCTGCGAAGAAAGCTTAATCCAAAGGCTAAAAAATGTATTTTCATTGGATAGTCTCTAGAGTAGAAAGGATATCACTATTATAACCCTATCATAGGTGAGTTTAAAGTGAGCAAGGATATTATTGTTTATGAAAAGTAAAAATCATGGAGCCTTAATGGACCAAAAACATCATCTAGTACTACATATAAACCAAAGAATGGCAAAGGTGGTTTATCATAGGATTATATGGGTAAATGGATCCATCTATCTAAAGATCAATGCTCCCTCTTCTATGTGACTATACTTTCTTGGATCAATCACATCTTACTAATTTGTTTCGAACAATTGAGAATTCAACATGTCTAATAACAAATGAATATCTTTCTTTGTGGGAGGCATGACTTTTGCATTTCTCTTCATAGTAACACCATAATGTTTGTGAACAAATAAAAAGATTTATTATGAGCTTATTCTTAGGAAAATATATAGATAAACTTTACATCTAAAAAGACAACCACTTATTAGAAAATTAGGCATATTTGTGAAGGATTTTATACTATCTAACAAGGGAGTAGATAAACTTTACATCTAAAAAGACCACCACTTGTTAGAGAAATTAGTCATATCTGTGAAGGATTTTATACCATCTAACAAGGGAGTAGATAGATTGAAGTATCTTCAAAACAACTTTTTCTTGAATATCAAATTTACATAAAAAATCAACACAATACATACTTCTTACAAGTTCTAGACTCAATTGATTAGACACACAATTCAAACATTGATTATCATGGCTTGCCAAAAAAGTTAACAAATATTATACATGATACCATGACAATGTAAAGACTTCTAGTTATCCCAATGTTGCAATAACCTGGAAAAATATATGAAGGGAAAACTACATTGGAAGCACTACAAAATAATACCACTACATTACATGATTCCTCATAATACCACTATATTAACAAACTTTATCTTATTCAAACTCCCCCTAGAAAAGTAAAACTAGAGATTACATGCATTAAAATATATAAAACTTTAAACATCATTATGTCTTAGAAAGATAAAGAGGCTCGTCATCTATGATGAATTTTACACAAACTTTGAAAACACGTTAATAATTAGATTGAATACCCATGTTAATAAAATCAATAAAATTTATTAGAAGCACAATATACAATTAAAGAAATTTGAATGCATCCAATGCTGTAACATTGCCATCCAGGAACATGGCCATGTTATAGAGCATTTTTTATATTGACAAAGATGTTGGAAACATGTCCCTAATGCACCTTGATGAAAGAGATTGTGTAGATTAAGTTATCTCCTGCACTCTTTTCTATTTACTCTAACTCTTCCAACACTATCTAATGAGTCCTTAGCTTATAGTTTCTATCTAAAACATCAACACAAAGGGAAATTTGAATTACCTTAAGATACAATATCATACCCTTTAATTCAGATGAACCATATGATGTTAGCTATCGATCACTTCCAAATTTCTATGAGAAGACCATGGATTGTCCTAAGAGGCCTTTCAATGAAGCATGAGGAGCAATAATCCTTGATGATGAACTACAATAAATTCATGAATTATTGATTAGTACATTTAATGAAATAATGAGATATGGATTTCTCTATTGAATTACATCTATATCACATCCAATTACCATTCTCTGTAATCAAAGCCCTTTCTTCAATCTAAATAGGCTTATGGATGACAAACTAAATTAGAGTGGAATGCTTGGCCTAGATGATAGGGACTATATACTATTAACCTATACTCCCATTGAAAGGAATTCGAACTAAGGTTGCATTTGTAGTTTAGCTTATTCATGGTCTTAATCAAGGTGCTTAAGGTGGGGGGTTGGGGGGTTTATTATGTGAGGTCAAATAGAGGGAACAAAGCTTTAACTTCTTCCAACTAAAAATGCCTACGGTTAAACTAACCCCTCACCTAAATAGACTTACACTTAGAGGGATTCCATATTTCTAAAACTAGTTTTAGTTTATAGTTTCTCAACTCACATGGATGGTTTGGTTATTAAATATTTCCACTACCTAACATATTTCCTATAGATTCTATATCCTAAATGTGGTCGGTATTAGTTAGGACCCCACATAAAACACGAAGCCAAACAAAGTCCCTAAAAGTTGATACTTGAACCAAGCATTCCGTGGACTTTTAGCTAAGGTTGAGCACTTCCCAACTTTATGCTCAATTTTGGAAAAGGCTATAACGACCACTTAAATTCTTTGATTTGTTGCATCTGTGAAGACTCTAATTTTCAACCGCTTAGTAAAGCTTTTAATGTCAATTTCAATAGAATTGAAAGATCTAGAGGCACTTAAAAAATGAAGCATACAACTCCAAACAAAATTAATTACTTTTTGTTATTATAAACTATAACATTTTCATAACTAGCAAATTAGTTTAACATCATGTCTTCAATCCCAGGTGAGAAATACCTTTCAAAGTTCTTGCATCCATCTCAACTTGGGAACCAATAACAACTTATGCAATAGTCAAAAGAAGGGGAGACAAAGGGTATCTTGCCTTATGAAACTCCTGAGGGGGGACAAGGTGAGGGCACCATTCACTCAAATCTTGTAGTAAGAAACACCTTTCGAAGTTTTAGCATCCATCTCAAATTGGGAACCAATTGCATCTTAGCCAGACGATACCCTTGCCTTATGGACTTCTTGCCAAGGAAGGGGGGTGAGGTTCAAAATCTTAAGCAATAGCTAAAAGAAGAGGAGCCAAAGGGTACCCTTGCCTTATTAACTTGTTGAGCGGGAAGGGAGTTGAGGACACCATTGACTCAAATCCTATAGGAAGAAATAGCTTTCGAAGTACTAGCATTCATCTTGGATTGGGAACCAACATAATCTTAAGTAATAGCAAAAACAAGGTAGCCAAAGGGTACCCTCGCCTTATGGACTTCTTGAGGGGGAAGGGTGGTGAGGTTCACTAAAACCCTACATAAAGTGTTGCTAAAATAAGATAGTAACATACATAGTAAATCTTCTACCAAAACCCATGTTGGCAACGCATTGAAAGATAAAACTCCTTTAAGCCTATCATAGGCCTTATCAAAATAAAACTTAATTGACACAAAATCCTATTTAGTATCACAAGCATACTCCATACCTTCCTTGAGAGAAATGAGAGAATCAACAATCTATCTACCTCCATTCTATGTAGTCATTTTAATCCTTCTTATCCATTGGTCAAGGTGCCCAAAGATTTTCCTGGCTAAAATTTTGAAAAAAAAATTATAAGCTAAAGTGAGATGGGTAATTTGTCTCCAATTGTTGAGAACAATCATACAATATATTTTATGATGAACATTTGCATAGAGGGGTGAAGCTCCACAATGCATAAACCCACTCCAAACTCTACATTCTAGAATGCATTTGTAAGCTAAGGTTTTTGCACTTCTTTAAAGCATAAATGGTGTCACTTTAATCCAAGGGGGAAATGTTGCGATCTAAAATGGCCTCCAAGGAAGGAGGGTTAACTTCCTTATCTGTAAGTACCCACTTCACACTAGCAAAAATCTTCTCCCCACTATGAATGGGGAAATCCTAAACATAGGGATAATCATCATGGAAAAGAGAAAAGTTTTGATTTTGGTCTAGCTCTATAATTATATTCTCACCAATCCGGGGGGGGGGGGGAAAGGGATCTTTTATCTATGCTCTCATCTTCATGAGGCTATACATCTCATTTTGAGGGTGTATTAATTCTACAAACCCACCAAGCTCTAAAGAAGAGCAAAATTTAGGTAGCTTCAATTTCCTTCTCATTTTGGAGGTTAGATTCTCTCATTTTGGAGGTTAGATTTAACCCTTAACAAGTCTTACTGAGCTTGCACTTGGCTTTCATTAGCTACTCTTTCCAACTCAATATATTCAAAGCAATTTCAACTCTTCTAATCTTCCTCAAATTTAGTGGTTCTAGTCTACAACACCCTCAAAAGATCGAGTGTGCCTACATATAAATTTCCAAGCAACAATTGTATAGGAAATGTGACTAAAATCATTGCCTAAGAAGAAGTGCCTAGGAGGTAAAGGGCCTTCTAGGACCTTTTTCCTTCACTCATTGAGAAGAAGTGAAGGCTCCCCAATTACGAGCCTTTAAAGAAGTCTTCAGCGCTGGTATTTGTTTGTCTATTGGTGTATTCTGTAATCCTCCCGAGGGCGGGGGCCATCATCTAGAGCTTACAAGTTATGGCGCTCAATTATCGACCATGGCCTATGAGGCACTGGCAAAGCTGATTAATGGCAAACTTCAACCCATCGTTCCAAACGTTATTCATGACACACAAATTAGACGTTCACCTTCTTCGAGGTTATAGAGCGGGCCCAAGCCAATGAGCAAATGGTTACGGCCCTTCTTTCAGACTTTGAGAAAGCCTATGACAAGGTGGATTGGTATTTCTTACAGGGCACCATGGCTAGGCTCCTCTTCGCAGTGGATTAGCAAGGTCTCAACACTTTACATATCGATACGTGCCAAGAGAATGGGGGGAGGAAAGATACAAAGTTCCGCCTAGAACGATCGAGCAAACAAAATTGCCTCCTTGCTCTTCGTGGAAGCGATGTCCTATTACCTCTAGGCGAGACTCGATGGCTTGAGGAGCCTCAGTCAAGTGCAGACGAAGGTAGAGCTATTGGATTTAGAGTGTGTTTCTGACACGACCCTTTATGTTGAGGATGATGAGCTAATGTTTGAGAGAGTGCTTCTTGACATATCATGTCCTGTTCATTTAGAGTGTTTGATCCAAAACTCCCTATGTGGACCAAACTCTGTGCTAAAAAGCCATGTCAAACCATCATCTGACACCACCCAAAACACACGAGGGCTTCATAGTCATCAATTGGTTGGCCCAGATGCAACATGGAGTTTAGAAGAGCTACACATTTTAGCATTTGGGAGACACGGAAGCATTGACTATAGTAATGCGAGGTGGTGCAGCCAGTAAGAAGAGGTGCCTATCGGCTACTCAGGGGCATCTCATGAGGGACCTTAATAGCAATTAGTCAAGGCGGGTTGCCACCCACTGTATGTGGCAAAGATGCAAGATGCAAACTCCATCAGTGAGGCTAACTCATGTGTCCCAGTGGGTCCAGAGACTCTATCCAACAGTCAATTTAGAGCCTCCTACATCTTGATTGGAGGGAGGGGGAGCTCATTCAAAGTCTTAAGGGACATCTTGAAAGCACATTGCTAGATGATTTTCATATAACATCTTGGTGTTTGCCATCTTGGGTAAAAGCTCTAGTCATTCATCATCCACTTCTTCTGTGGGTATGTGGAGCAACAATAGAGAGACTCCACAGGAGCTTCGACACTAATTTCTTAATGCTTAGGGCAGCCATTGTCTATCCTTCACCCTACAAGATAACCTGCTCTGATGTAGCTTACATTATTCCCACTGGCACGTGATTCAGAACTTTCAGAAGTGTGAAGTCTTCCCCATAACATTTAAGAGGGAGAAACTTGAAACAACTGAGTCAAAGATCTATCTGATCTTTTGGTCAGTGCACCTTGTTTTCCTTGGGTCTGTGACCACCTGCTTTACCAGGACACTCTTCGTGCGTTTCAGCTTACAGCTTGAAAAGCCACATACATTACTCTTCCCTGAGAAGTATTAAGGGCTCAACCTTGAATGTTCTCAGGCTGAAACCACAGAATGAAGCAGAAGTAACTCTTCCCAACAAGGGAATGGCCCGCACAAGGCCGGAGGTCAATTCTGGCAATCACATGCAGCTAACGTAATAGCAGGAGCACAAGAAGATATACAGGGTGAAATACATCATACAAGGCTGACAACTTCTGGATATTAGGATATCACAGGGCACTTTCACTGTAAGCTCCTCGCAAAATGGAAATCTGGCCCTCTCTCAGCATCAGTTCTTCATCAAGCCTCTCGGCTAGCTCCCTCAGTTTTGCAATCTCTATGGTAAGCATTGTTGCATGTCTAGTGATATCATCTGCTTCATTCCGAAACTCTTCTCGCTCTTTTCTTACTCTGGATAACTCCTTGCGCAGATCACTTAATTCCTTGACATTTCCTTGCAGTTGTTGTTGTAACAGCTCTATTTCCTTTTCTCTATTGTCGAGCTGCAAAACCAAAAGATCAGTCAAAATCCATACATAGTACAAGTTCTCATTGTTGGTGATGCTTGCTTCACGGAAAGGATTACTCTTACCTGATCCTCAAATTCCATAATCTGCTTATTGGCAGAGAGTAGCTTTTCTAGAAACTGAGAGGCGACAGAACCTCCAACGACATCCTCATCCAAAATCTGTCCTCCTTTCTTGAGGAAAGAGCAGCTTAGAGCTTTCCAAGCACAATGTAGAACATCCTTAGGAAGCCCTTGACACTCCAATACTCCAAGAATGTGCCACAAGTCTGCATTCTCCATGCCCCTCCCCAACTTGGAACATGGAATCTTTGAGCCTTGATGAAGGTCATTTTGCCAAGTAGGCTGGGGAGATGTGCCCAATGGAACTTGTTCCACATCTCTAGCAGCTGTTTGCGTGTGCAGATTCGCCAAGTGTCCTTGCAAGCTTTGATCAAGCTCTCTCCCCTCAAAAGGACCCCCTGAACTTCTCCCCAGTTTCAGAAACTTAAGTTCGCCGCGTAGAGCATCTACCTCGTGTCTAAGTTTGGATTCTACTTCAGTAAGCCTCAGAAGCTCTCTCTGAAGCCTCTTTCGGTTTGCTATTTTTCCATCACAAGGCTGATTGATTGTTATACTCAATTCCTGCCACAATTCCCCAATTGTCATCTGCTGATCCTCACACATCCTATGTAACCTTGACGAGTCTTCCTGGAGCTGTGCATTCTCCGTTTGTAGCAGCACATTCTTTTTACTAGAGTTATCTAGCTCAGAATCCATCAAGTTCAATGTGTTAGACATGTTAGTAAGAGCACTCTTTAAATCTGCTATATCTGAATCCTTCTGCTGGGACTTCTGCTCTAAGGTCTGCAAAGAGACTTCACACTCTTTCATCCTTGACTTCCAGGAGGCTTCTTTCGCTTTATAAGAAGCTACCGCCTTCTGGAGTCCAAGTCTCTCCTCTGTCATCTCTAAAACCCTTTCTCTCATCTGCTTCTCCTCACCCTTGATTGTTTCAAGCTTCATTGCCCACTCATATTCCCTTCTATGGAGCTCATTTTCCAAACTTTGTTGAACATTTGCTTTATCCTTTTCAACTCCAATGATCTGGGCCTCCAAGTCAGTTTCCAAGCGCTGGAGTGAGTCGACTGCAACCTGAAGGTCTGAAATTCGTTCTCCAATCTCAGCGGCCATCTCTTGGGCCAAGTCTTTCTTATCCCTGCAAAGAGTGCTAATCTCGTAATAGAGCACGTCAAGCGCCTTAGGGGCAATCTCCTCTAACAAGGAACATTGATCTCTACTCACAATCCTAAGCTTCCTGCTCCGAAGATTGCTTTCCATATCTGACTTTGCTGCCAGCTCCTCTCTTGCAATTGCCCTTGCTTGAAGAACCTCGTAAAGAGTGCTATACCCACTAGAGGTTTGATTGCCTTGCCTGCTGTGTGGGAGAACATGCTCACCTCTGACCACAGGATTCTCAGGCAGCATATCTGCTGGCATGGATCGTGCACCAGATGAGATGGGGGACTGCAAGTCACCGGAGCTTGCCAAACCACCTGCTCGTTCAGTTTTTCTCACCTCACCGGAGCACTCTATCCGGTAAGCAAGAGCCACTGAAGCACTGACCTTGCCACCTGCTTGCCCAGGGTTTTTCTCCCTCCGCCAGGCTCTGGTGACTCTACCAGCCAGCATGCATGGAGAAAGACATCGAAAAGATGAACTTGTGCTTTGTGGTTTGCAAGAAGTATCATCCTTAAGACTGGAAGAATCTGCACACGAAATTAGACTTGAATACCTTTTCGATGATTTGGTGAAACAGGAACTGGACTCGGACGCACTCTGACGTAATTTATTGGAGGTGGTCAGGCTCGAGAGCCTTGAATGGTGTGTAAGCTGCACTAAGCCGTGTCTTGCAGCCGGTCGATAGAGAACCTGGTCTAACTCACCCGAAATGGACGTGCTCTCAGTTGCCTGATGACAACTAGACCGTATGCAAGGGGCATCTTGCGAACTGGTATGCATGCGTTCGGCAAGCCTTGCATGTAGCTCCTTGCAACCACGGTCTCCTGATGAACTGCAGGAAAACAGACGAGCCCAAGCCATTCAGTCAGATCAGTACGAGTGATGGACGATGAAAGTTCAATCTCTCTTATACCAAAGTGATTATTTCACGTCAAACTATAAACACCAAACGGATAAAACGATACAAATCTACTTACGACGACGAGGAAGAGGCCGAGGTCGAGGCACAAGCAGGCATATCTTCGGGCAAGCCTTTCCAATCAGCTTCAACAACGCTGTTTAGGGAGACACGCCTAGAGCGAGGGCTTGAGACGCAAGAGGAGCCGCCTGTAAAGACGGGATAAGCGGCAGCATCCTTGGAAGGTTTTCGGAAGGGTCCCAGCTGGAGCCCTCGGGCTAGAGCTGTTCTAGAGGAGGAGCCGGCAGTACTACACTCATCCCCGCTGGTGGTGGAGGACACACCAAAATCTGCCTCGCTTCGCCGTCTTGCTCTGGAAACTAGAAATTGAGAAGACGCACAGAATTCCTTCCCGTGAAGCTCTTTCCCGTACTGATCATGGCCGTTGCCTTCTACGTCGTAGGTCACAAGCAGAGAATTCTCGGAAGGTCGTAGGGGAAAGACTCGCCGCATGACACCGAGGGGAGGCCAAGCCCGATAATGCGTGCGCGTGTGTCTGTCGGTGATGTAGACAAGGAACAACGGAGCTTGGCAGATTAACTATTGGCGCTGCACAGGAAGAGAAAAGCCTGTGATGACGATTGCTGATGCAAAAGGATGACGACGAAAAGCTTTCTTGATGAGTGTTTGCACTGGCGATGGCGAATGAATAAGCGTCTCAAAAGAGTGGCCTAACTATGGCGAGGGCGGGAAAATCTCTTGGATACACCGTGGTGAAATACTCTCCGTTCAAGCGATTTGCGAAGAGCAGGATACTGTACTGATGGTGTCGAACAAGAGGAGGAAATGTGAGTAGAATTGGAGAACGAATGACCGAGTGAAGAAGAATTAAGGGGACGCAGAAAAAGGAGGAGGAGGAGGAGGAGAGAAACAGCATATCGAGAGGGTACTTCCAAGTAGAGAGGGAGGGAGGGAGGAAGAGACAGACACTTCGGCCCTTCCATGTAGCGGCGGCGGCCGTCTCTCTCTCAGCCAATAACTTGTCGACTTACTGCTGCCACTATTTCACCATCTTTCCGGATCATCATCAATGCCTCCTTATGAACAGAGAGTCGTGACTCGTAGCCCGGGAAACAACCTCATCCTCCACGGTAACTACGCACGCAGTGGTTGGTTGTAGCCTTGCTCCTCTCAACATGCGTTCCCCCCTCACTCGCGGTGGTCATCACTGATACGCTCCTCCCAACTGCCCTAGCAACCTAGCAATCCCTAGATGCCAAATTCGGTTTTTGTTGAGCTTAGGGCCCGCCGGTCACTCCCAAAGCCAATAAGGGCAGAGAGACCCCACTCCCCTCAATACAGGCAATTGCACTCAGTGTGAATAGGGGGAGTGGGTAACCCTCCATTTCCACTACTAGCACTTTAGAAAAATCAAGTGCTAATACTACCATTAGTAAGGGTATTGCATTTAATTGGGCGACAAAATTGCAAAAATTTGATAACCGATCAAAATAGCACCTCCTTAATTTAGAAAGAAGAAGAATGATCTAGACCATAATGGGAAACTTCCCATTAGGGTGTCCAGTTCTCTCCAATTCCTTGTACAATGATTGAATCTCTTCCCCCCTTCCCCCAGTCTCTGTCAACTACAATGCAAAGCAATCAAGGAAGAGACCAAAGTAACTAATCTCTGCCCTCTGAGGAGGGAGAGGAAAGGACAAAGCCACTATTTAGCATCATGGCACATCCAATTCCTATACAAGTGCCCTAGTTCAGTTCCTTGCCCCCATAAGAATTATGACTTCTATTGGTGTCATCTGTCATCGAGAGGGTCGAGGAATTGTTGACTCTCTAAAAGCATCCTACAATCCATTCTTCAGTACCAACGTTTACAATGATGCACACTCACTGAAATACAATATCTGGCAGCTTCAAAATAGTCAAGATGGGAACCTCTCAAACTAAGATCAAGGTGCATGAAGATGTCAACCCCAAGAAGTTCTTCAAGAGAACTCAATCTATTGGATTGGATCATTTGCCCCAAAATGAAGTGTTGCAACACCGTCAACATCCTAAAGCCAGTTGAAACAATGAGAGTATTGCAACTAAGCCAATAATGGCAAAGGAGGAAAATAATTGAATTTCGGAAACCAAGGGGTCTCATTTGTCGGCCAAGAAGGTGAATGTGAAATTATTATTCATGTCTCTAATTTTTCAAATAGTCTTAAGCTTTGGAATACTAAGTTTGAGAAAAAAGCATTGGTAGGACTCCATCATGGCCCCATGCCACCAATAAAGCTTTTCCTAAGTTGAGGACAAAGAGATGGCTCTATACATTTTAGGCATTGGTTAGTGGGTGATCAAGAACTCCCCCCTCACCTTATTTAACTGGACTCTTAGGAGTTTAGTTTGAGGACTAACAAGCTAGCTAAAGTCCCAATCTAAGTAGAGTTAACTAATCTCCCTAGAAATCAACCTTTCGTTACATCCATTACAACACCTCAAGAAAGATCTTAGGGCAATGACCCACCAACATCATCAACTCATGGTGGTTCTCGCAAGTCTTGATCAAAATGGACCTTAGCAAAAAATTGCCTAACTTCCTTGTTATTACTAATAAAGAAGGCAACATTGTGACTAAGCAACCTTTGGCCTACATAAATCTTCCCAATGCTTGGTTTAAGTGCATGAAAGTAGGTCATCTCATAATAGATTGTCTTGAACTCAAACCAAAGTAGTTTGCAGAGAATAAAGACTATAATAAAATAAAATATGGTGGCTTCCAAATAGTTTAGAAGAAAGGGAAGAAAACTAAAAATTAAAATCAAAACTACAATCAATGTAATTTTTAAAAGCTCAATAATAATAGATTCTCTACCCTCCTTATAGAGGTTCCTGATGATATTACAAGGCAAAGCTTGCTAAAGGGAACCAGAAAGAAGAGTCATCCACATTAGAGTCTGATAATGAAGAAGTGTTAGTTGAAAATGCTCAAAAAAAGAAAAATCTTGATCTAAGTCTTGATGACAATTGTGATGATGTAATAATAAAGGATGTTGAGGAAAATTATGAGGACTCTGACCAATTTCAAAATCTAGAGTTTTCACTCAGTAAGAACCCTAAAAAGAAGTATATTCTAAAGTAGGGGAATGTGAGAGTAACCCCTTCTCCAAGCATAAGGAAAGTTCAAGGAAAGGCAAAAATGAAAAATAAATCTTTCATGATTAATTCACTAAGAATTCTTTCTCATAACTGTAAAGGGCCGATGGATCCAAATAAGGCAAGGACATTAAAAAGAATCTCCATTTGATCCCCCATGATTATTATTGGTCCTTCACTCAACACAATCAAAGAAGTGGAGGTGCAATGATTGGATTCAAAAATAACCTTAAAGGGCTACTGGTTAATACTACCATAGACCTTTGGAACATGTGGGTGGCAACGCATTTCAAATACCAATAAGAAAGAAAAGTTGTCTCTCTTTATACCCCATGCTTAGTCCAAGAAAGAATATCACTATGGAACTCCCTTCTACAAATCCAGTGTCCTCTTATAATAGTAGGAGAGCCTAATATGGTAAAAGACATAACTGATAGATATCTTATAAAATTGCATAATTTCAGGTAATGAGAAAACTACATGGTTGAATTGTGTATCATAAAATGGACTCACCAACATATGTGTTGAAATTGGATTCACATGGTCCAGCAATCAAAGGGGAAGGGCTAAAAGAATTCAAGACTCGATAAGATGTATATTTCATTAGGTTTGTCCTCTACCTTCTCCAATTTCAGTTTTAAAGTCTATAATGATCTTTTTTTGTCTAACCATTATACAATAATAACAACTCTTTCTAGTAACACTTCAAGTATAAGGATTGGTTGGTTGTTCCACATAGATCCATCATTGTTTGAATCACAAGACATAAGGGGTAAGTTTCAAACTATATGGGAAACAACATTCCATGATTGAAAACATCTAGAGCTTGGACAACTTCAATAAAAGCCACAAAAGATCTCCTAAAATAATCTTAAAAATGAAAAATCCATAGAAGGAAGGAAGAAAGAAGGATGAAGCATGCTCTAATGACTAAATTAGAGTCTCAAATCAAGCAAGGCAAAGAAGATCTACAATATCAACTATGAGAGGTCAAAAAGGGGCTTAGACTACTAGAAGATGAAGAAGCAAATAGTATTGAGCTATATCTGAGAACCTGGTGGGCGAGAAAATTTGATACACCTACTAAAGAATGTTTTATAAAATCAAGAAGAAGAAAGAAAAAGGAATGGTTCTAGTGCTTGTTAAAAAGGATGGTAGCCTAGCCTCCATTAAGGAAGAGAACTTAGAATTTGTTTGACTATTTTATGAGGAAATCCCCTCCCCCCCAAGAGCAATCAAGAAGAAGAAAGAAAAAGGCATGGTTCCAATGCTAGTTAAAAAGGATGGTAGCCTAGCCTCCATTTAGGAAGAGAACTTAGAAATTGTTTGACTATTTTTTGAGGAAATCCCCCCCCCCCCCCCCCCCCCCCCCCCCCAGAGCAATCCCAAGAAGTCATGTTAGACAAGGCTAAGGTGGCTAGGCTCAGGCCCTAAGATTGTCCCTCATTCATTAGCCAACATACTAGACTCCAATAACAAATTTAGAAATATGAGATACTATTGACAGCTTGCAAATGGAAAATGCCCATGACGATGGGCTCTTAATGAATTCTTTAAGAAGTTTAAAGAATTTCTCATCTCTCCACTCCTTTAGGTTTGGAAAGAATCAATAAGGTTTGGAGCCCTTCCAAATAGATACAAGCCAAGGGGTCATCAAGTTGATATGCAAGAGAAATGACAAAAGTAATCTCTCCAACTGAAGACCAATCGCATGTCTTTCCTCAGCATACAAGATATTTGCCAAAAATCTTGCAAGAAGGCTCAACCCCAATCTTGGTGCTAGCTTAGGGAAGAACAAAGATGTTTTGTGAAAGGGAGATATATCTTAGATTTCATCATTAACTTATGGGAATGCTTTGAGTTTTCCTAGAAAAGAAACCAAGATTTCCTATTCTTCAGAATTGATTTTGACAAAGCCCATGATATACTAGATTGGTTTTATGTACTATAGTCTCTTTTTAAGACATGGGTTTAAGTAGAAAATTCATTAGGTTTGTTGACATCCTATTGAATGCAAGTGTAGAAATGGAAATAAATGGGGAAGTTTCAGCCTCCTTTCCTCTTTTTAGATCAATCAGGTAGGGCTATCCTTCGTCCCCATTTCTTTTTGCAATAGCATTGAATGCTTTAGGTCAGCTACTTGAGGAAGAAATAAGAGAATGTAGAATTAAAGGCATTAAGCTTCCGAACAATAGGGACATGGTCCTTAATCTATTTGCTGATGACACAAATGGGACCAGTCAATAATGACCCATTCTCAATTAAAGCATTTTGGAACTACATTCAAACCTTCTTCTTGGCATAAAGCTCGTTGATCAACCCAACTAAAACAGGAATAGAAACATGGATGACCCCCCCTCCCTAGTTGATGAAGGCCGCCAAGAAATGGAAACATGTAACATTTTTTATGTTACTTGGGATTTCCAATAGGTTTTGGATTACACACAAACAAAGATGGGAATGAGTATTTAAACAAAGTTAAAAAGAAGCATGATTATGTTAAAGATCTTCAATGCTCCTTTGCAAGTAGAATTGTTGTTGTTAAACACCCTTTCACCATCTATTTTTTATCTTGTTGGAAGCCTTACAAAGTAGGACTCAAAAATATAGAAGTCTTGGCAATTAATTTAATGTGGTCAAGCAATAGTGAGAATTTCAAGCTTCCAAAAGCTGCACAGGAAGACATCACTCAACATAAGGAGAAAGGACTTGGGATTCCAAATATACTAAAGCTAGCGAAGAAATTGGCTGCTAAATGGATAGTCAAAGCATTCCAACATGAGAAAGAAGACTGGGCCATACTTATTCAGCACAACTACACCCTAGGTGGAAAGGACATTAGGCAATCAGAGTGGCCTTCAACCAAACCAAAATGTCTATCAAAGGTTGCTCAAATCTACTTAGAAGTATATGGAGTGCTTTTGGTTCATATGTCAAAAGTTTTTTAGGCATCAACAAAGATTTCACACTTCCTTGGTGTGCCATAGACTCAAATTGACTCATTATTTTCCATGGGCATGTAGCTACTAAACAGATCCTTTCGGCCTACAAAGTATATAAAAAGGGTATCAACAAATGGTCAAGTACTTGGGACTATGATAGCGGAATCTGGAAAGACCAAGAACCACTCAAATAGTAGTTCCACATTTTAAGAGAAGATATTCCTTTAGAGAGCCAAAGTTGTTGGGGATCCAACCTTGTAAAACCATATAGCTTAACAAAGATTTCAATGATAGGGGAATTTGTTGGATCAATTATAAGCCCCTCTTGCCCATATAATCATTTACACAATGACCCATAATTTGTTTATCAAATAGAACAAAAGATGGAGCCTCAACTGGAAACTAGTTCGGTTGTAAATCTTGTTGAAATTGCCAAATCCATGGATAAGACAAAGTTAAGCATTGCATCATGGATCCTTCTACCAAAAACAAAGTCATGGCACATTGGATGAAGAGCCTCTCCTAAAATGGACTCAATCATTTGCAATTACTTTGTAGGCCAAGCATACTGAGGGGGTCTTCAACTAAAGATATTTGCTCTATGTACAGACTTGGGGATCCACTTAAACAAGCCACTATTAACTTCCTCATGCACTAAGCATCTCTTCCAATAGGACTTGGGCATTCTAACCAAGTTAGTACCACACATGTTCCTTACAGCACAACAATATTTTGCTATAAGTTAGTCCATTAATACCCTAGGGATTTCCCTCTCTTCATCTTAGCTTTGCTAAACTCAAATTTAACCTTAAAGAAAGGGCCTAGATCAAGTAAAAGGGTTGCTTCATGCTATAACCCTTCAATAGTCAACCATAAACTCTTTCATAATTTTCATAGTCTTTCTCTCACTTAGATACAATGTTTCTCATAGAAATTTGGCTCTCTCATATTCTATCTCTCTTATGTAGGCTCTCTCTCAATAATAAATTGTAATAACTAATAATTACTCTCAATAATCCTCTCTTGGTCATAAATATCCCTCCCAAAAGGTATATATAATATGAAGAGTCACCATAATCATTACATTGCCCCTTAGAAGCTCACTATTGTCACTATCACTTTAGTCTTCACTTCAAGTCTTCTTTAACTATTTCTTCCGCTTTCTCAAGCTATTTTGAGCTTGTATTCTTCCTCTTCCAAGATTATAAAACATTCTTCAAGCTAAAAATCCATCCATCAAAACACATATAGAAGCAAATAGAGGCTTACAGAATAGATATAGAAGCTTTATAGAATACTACAAAAGGTCAATAGAAGGCATAAAAACCATATATCTCAAACCAAAATCACTTCAAACCATTAAAAACCTTCTAACACACTCTCAATTATTTCTCAAAACACTGACTCACAATCTCAATGTCACAAACATAAAGAAATTAGATCAAAACAATAGAGGCAAAATAGACCCTATTAGAACCAAAAAAACACATTACAGAACCTATCAGAACATCATATCTCAATCAAAAACCATCATGAGATTCTCAAAAATACTGAACCAAGCCTAAAAAATTCTAGAACACTTATAAAACATCCAAAATCAATCAATAGGAATGGGGGGATAATTTTACAATATGGTGAATGTACTCTTCAAGAATGTAGCCACAAAATTGGGGTTCACTGGATACATAACCAACCTTTTTTAGTTTAAGGAGATCACTCAAACAAGGATGAACCTATTCTCTTCAACATAGTTGGTGATCAACTACTTAAGATAGTGGATAACAAAGTGTGGAGAGGACTAATCCATGGTCTCCCTCTAGTAATAACTCCCAAAGCTCCTTCATGTATACTCTTCTAATGCATAACCAACCTTTCTTTCTATTGTTGCCACTCAAGACCCAATGTTGTAACAATATTTGAATCATCTATTAAGGTTTTACCTTGTAAACTTCTAATTTGACCAATGTCTCCTTCTACCTCTTGTTCTTGAGTGTCTTGAATAAGAAATCATTTGGGTGCATCCCACACAACTTTCCATTGTACCTTGTAGTGCACATTTGCATCTTGAACCATATATCTCTCCACAATCTCAAATACATCCTCAATGTTTAGGAGTAATTTGATGAGAATTGGATCTTGAGAATTGTTGCCAACACCATTTAAAGGGCATCCAATGGCTCTATCATTACTATATTTCTTATATATAGGCGTTAAGCTTGCCATGGATTTTTAGCACCTTGGTCCTTCAATCCACTTGATCCACCACCCTATTGGACTATTCTCTTCTTCTTAGGCCTTAATCCAAGCTTTTTCCACTTTTTTATAAGTTTTATATCCCTTAAATAGGTTGTGCGTTTAATTTAAACGGTGGTGGTCCATGATAAAAGATGACTATAAGCAATCTTATGATGCTAGGAGAATAGAAAAATAATTGGAAAATGCAACCTGATGAGAAGCCTAAGTTTTGTACTAGCTACTAACCACCAAGGACTGGCATTTGAATATATCCTATCCAGTCAAGCTTCCCTTCACAACTCGAGCTTCTATCCTTATTGTTGCATGTGTATTCAGTCAACCCACCATCATTGTGTTGCATTGATGCAATTTCCTGTAACTAATGCCCCAAAGGTAGTTGGTCCCCATCCTCCCGCTTTTCCTCTAGCATATTGCCAAGATCATGTGATGTATCATTTCCATGAAGTGTGATGTTCCAATCCCCTGCTAATAACATGCTTGTCCTTTTAGTTTTATCCTTTAATTTACTCGACTTGCATGCTTGTACAGATAAGATATTGGATGCATAGATGGACCATGCATCCACCTCTGTAGAGTCCACTTTAATCCTAATTACCATAGTTGACCATGCTTCATCGATTTATACTAAAGTGGGTTTGATGCATAGATGGACCAACCATCCACCTCCTCAAAGTCTACTTTAATCCTAATTACCATAGTTGACCATGTTTCATGGGCCCAAACATGGGTTTGAGTAAGTTAGTCGTGAGTATGCATGTGTCCCTTTCCCAAGTAACAACCATTCTCAAATTCCACATATGTTGGAGCCAAAAAGTTACAAGCTTCTACAACATTCAAGTTTTGTCTCTTAATAAAAATGAGTATTGGATTATGCTTCCTCATGAGTCAGCATAGGGTCTCTTTTCAATGAAAAGAGCCAAATGACTAACTATTAAAAATTGAACATGCACTTCAAGCACTACCAATAGGAATATATCATGATAAGACTATAACTACAATAAGAAAACTTTTCAAAGCAGTGGCCTTGGCCTAAATAGGGTCCGAGTCTCCTTATCTTCTGACCACTTAACTCAATATTTGGAATGTAAGATGATTCACCTTGCCAATCGAAGCAATCTTGCTTGGCTCTTAAAAAGCTAGTTTTTAGTAGACCTCCTTCTTATCTAAACACAACCCCCAAACATTTCGACAAACCATTGTGAGCTTGTTTGACACTTTATCAATATAGGTAAACTCCTCTTCATCTCCTCCTACAAGTTTTGTGTATACATTTTGACCACCAATGGAGTCATGACAAGTTTCTTCATAGTAATATTTTCTTTCACGTATTACTTGTGGCGGCATGCTTAACAAGGTCCTTGTTTCCCTTTCCTTCTACTCCTCCTTTTTGGGTGGTCTCCATTTTGTGCTTTTCCTCTTAAAGCTTCTCCTTGTGGCCACTTCTTGACCTTTTGTTAGCCTACAAAGTTGAGCTAATGTATGCTTTCTTGACAACTAGGCCTATGTCTTCTCCTTGCTCAAATCTTCCTTCCTTTCACCCTTTTTAAACTTATCTTTCTCACTATCCACGATAAATACCAACAAAAACTCCTATTACTTCTTAGGGCATTGTTGTGTGTAGCATGTATGTTCCTTGCACAATAAAACAAGCACTCAAGAAAGGACCAAACTTCACTTCCACAAATAGCTTATGCCACTAGTGTCAAGCATGTTTAGATGCCTAAGGGATCAGTTTCTTATATCTCATAGTATATAGGACCTTTTCACCCTTTTAAGTGCACCATTTTCATTCGCTAACTTGGCATATAAAGCAACTTGCCCAATGCTTGTGTAAGAGTTTGGATTTCTCCATCTATCCATTTAGACACTCCAAAGAAGGATAGCTAGACTAGGAAATCAAACAAAATAACTCCTTCTTCTAAAAATCTTGAGCTTCATGGCAACACACGAATCAAGCCTCCTTTGTAACCCACCAAATAATGTAGGATCCAACCTCTTATGAGCTAACAATTCCAATAATCCTTTGTCAACAAGTTTGTATTGCATGAGCAACACTTGTCACGATAGGCAAGAATGAACCATCTCTAAAACTCTTCTTCATTGGAAAGTCTTCCCATGAAGAAGAAATATAAGGTTTCTTGAGAAAAATCTATGTTATGCTACCTCATCTTAGCCAAAGAGAATGTGATAAGCATCTTGATGATCTTCTTTCCCTTTACAAGCTTAGCTATGCTAGCCTCATTATCCATACTGATTTGGAGGTTGTATGCATGTAATGTAGGAGGAGAGCCATATGTCTCCCTATCTTTGAGACTCGTTACATTGCAATCCTCCCAAATCCCATCATAAATTATGGATACCTTAGCCATACCATATAATCTTCATATTTTAACCTTGACTACTTGTAGCATCAAATGTCCTTTCTATGATGATACCTTGTCACAATCGGCCCTATCAAAAGCTAAGAGATTGACACCATTAGCAAAATATGGACTATTTTAGTGGAGCTAAGAGATAGACATTAAGGTTAAGAAGAGATGCACCTAATTAACTTGAATTATCAACCACCTTTCGTAAACACTTTGCCATTAAGGAGGATTTGATGCCTTTCAAGTGATAGAACATCTAACTTGGGCAAGTCTGAAATATGTATGGAAAAAGAGAATGTGTAGAAGTCACGAGCCTGGTGAAAGAAGATACCAACTTTTGGGAATGTTTATGTTGTTTTGCTAATGGATACACCACTCCTAGTATGTTGATGGAAACTACAACACCCGAAGTGTGCCAATACAAACTTAAAATAATACACAAAAAACACTTGCAATTTCCATTAAATCATTGCAATCGATTGCATTTTATGGAGGTTTGAGATTTTTACAAACTCAAAAAATAGGATGTTGTACACCTATCATAGTGGTGTGCACTACAATCATGAATGTGATCATACGTGATGGCCTAAAAGTGAGATGAACCAAAAGAAATCAAGCTAGAGCAAAACATGGAGAATAGCAGCTCCACACAAACATGTAACAAAGGCGGCAACAAAATATACCCTTTGTTACATATATTTATATTTATGTTTATTTATTAGTTACAACAAATAATTGTAATATAACATGAAGATGGGGACTAGAACTAGTTGGGAGCAAAAGTTGCTCGCAAAGGAACTTGGAGTAGCTTGAGCATCGAGAGCAAAAACAATAGCAAAATGAAATGAAACATCAAATGAATAGACAACAACAACAAAATGAAGTGGTGATTAGGTAGGACACACCTCAATATTGTCAAACCCCCTTGAACAATAGCTGTGACCTAAAAACATTAAGCAAGGGTACTTAATCATCACGGGAAGTTATGTGAGAGATTGTGTGGGGATACAAAAAGAACTAGTGCAAATAGACGTGAGCTGGAAGAAAGTATTTGACCAACACCAACTAATGACTATTACAACATAACCATGTAACACAAACAAGGGAAACTAGAATAAATTGCAATACTATCCTAGGGTGACTATTTTATGTGCAATGATGGGGCTCCTTTGCCATGTGCAATGTTAGATAGAACTCAATGTACCATAAAGACAATCATGGATTTAGGTCAATGGTGATCATTGTGAAAGACAAGACAACCAATGGCCATAAGAGAGGGCATTTTCTAGAACTTCAAGAAAAATCATCCGATGCATGGTGAACTTGAGCCTTGATCCTAGCAAAAGTCTCATTCAAAGAAAAAAGATAGAAAGAAATGAGAAGCAACATGCAACAATGCACTGAGATGAAATATAAGATACAAGGCTGTCTATAGAGAGCGTTGTAATACCATGCTTGAAATCAAAAGTGTAATTAGGGGAGAAGGTATATAGGAATTAGAAATAATCACGAGAAGCCTAAAGTGATAAATGCTAGGTACAAGGGTGTCTTTATATGGATACAAGTGCATTGCCATCTTAAGTCTAAGAAGAAACCCTATTATTTGCTAGACAAGGTATTAGAGATTGATATTACATTATGAAGTATCTTGACCATACTCTTAGGTCAACAAGTTGATATCTATTACCTACAACATTGTAAATGCCTTTGTTTCTAATACTCTTTTCAAATTTCCAAGAAACAAAAGATCACTTGTGCTACACTAATGGTTCCACTTTGTAAAATCATTATTTCCTCAATTCCTCAACACACTCTAGTATGGACATCGAGTGATGTGTGTCCCAAAATTACACATCGAAATAGATAGGGCAAAAGGGGCTAGTAAAGCGATGCCCCCAAAAGTAAAAGAGACCCTATGTTCCCACCCCAACTTAGCAACAAAGTTGTACAAAAGATGCATAGTCTTAAGCTACTTAAAGCTATGACACAAATTTATGGATACTAAATGTAGGTTTTGGTGTTTCACAAAATTAAGCCATATAGGATTTTGAATATTTTGGTTTTTGTAAAACCTTAGAACAATGTATCCTTTAGTATCATTGTATTGGATCCTCATTGCACTCTTTGTGAACCGTTCAATTTATAATGGGGTTTCCTAACCCAAAATGTCAAATTTTCTTAAATACACTCCCCTTCCCACAAAGGTTTTGCCTAAGTTCTGAAGGTACACAAGTCTTAAGTGTGTGTTTTATAACTTTCACAAAAAGCAAAAGTAAGAGGAACTATCTCTTATTGTGGGTCTCTACAATGTCTACTAGGTCCATGCATTGAGTGCTTCATTTGCAAAGGATAGTTTTGCCACATCCAATGTGGTCACCTTAAGTCAACTAGTTGCCACCATGGCTTTTGCCACATCTTGGTAGAGCCAACCATTGTTGACAATCATAGCTATCCACCATGGTATCAATCAATGCATATATGTGATGTGAGTAATAGTTTGGACATAGTCCACACCATGCCACACATTGATGTAATGTGGTGTTTGATACCTTGATTGGTTCTATACACGTGACCATTAAATTTACTAGCTTGGATGGTTAGGGTAGTTGAAAAAAGAAAAGATTGCCGCACCACATGTTGAGCTCCGTGCTTTAAGGATGGTGAACAATTCTGGGTGGGGGGATCTCCCATGCGTAGCACTCATGTCCATGCCCAAATTACAAGAAGACAAGACTTGTATTTCCTAAACTGTGAACAGGGAAGATACATGACTCACAAGTTTTGAACCTCAACCATTCTCGAGACATAAGTCTTAACCAACTTGCCATGCAGTTTTTTGTCTTCAATGGGTGCAAATAATGCCTAAATAGAATGAGGGACTCTTTTTGCATTGCTTCAGGTCTCAAGGATAATGCATTACGATTGTCTCCTTTACCCTAGTCAACATATTCTAGACTATTCTAATGTCTTGTAAGTAAAGTGATCCCTTTTCTTAGTAAGTAAGAGAGTTTGAAAAGGGTGCCACATGGTCAAGTCCCACTAGCTCAAGTGATAAGTGAGGTGGTGTGTTAAACCCAATGTCGAGGGTTCCATTTGTAAGTGCGATGGTGAAGGCACCTAGTATATTGTAAAGAGTGAGATTATGGTTCCACTTGGCCACTCACCAAGTTTGACATTCTAATGGGACCATCCATAGAATCCGCAGTCAAAGATATGGGGACCCCTTTATTATACAACTAAGGATGCATATTCATTCAATCAATACAAAAGAATTTCGAGTCTAAAAAGGTGTCACACGAGAAAGTTTAGCAAGTTCGCTTGTGGCATGGCGGCTGGCCCTGGTGCGGATCAAATTGGGGCAAAAGATTTTTGTTGGGGACCTTGGTGCGCCAAATCCCGATGGAGAGGATCGTGTGCCAGCGGACATCAGTGCTGGCAGCTCCAGAGCCTAGAGGGCGTCTCCGTCACGTGACCCGTGTGTGACTCAGAGAAAGCGACACACGTTCCACGTAGGTAGGGACGGACAAGAAGTCTGAAGCATCACGGCCCACGGGCCCCGGCCCCCGGGGATTCAGAAAAGCAAATATCGCGCTTGTGGCCCGTTGCGGGCCTGGTATAAATGAAATAGTGTGAACGGTTTTTAAACACGTTCCCTGTGTGACGGTCACGTGGCATCGTGCCAGACACGAATTGCGTCTGGCCTCGAGGTCCACGAGTCACGAGCCACGCCACAAAAGAAGACCGGTCACCAGAGATATCACAAAAAAGATCGAGGTTTCATGTCTGTGAAGCTCTCGACAAATCCGGAGATATCCCAGAAAAGATCGAGGTTTAATGTCTGTGAATCTCTTAACAATAAACTTTCAAATTTTACAAAAAAAAGCTATTAAAATTTGACATGTGCACATAGTTGAGTTAATTTCAAAAATGCAACCGGATATCTATTATCAAAAGGTGAAATTAAACTTATGATCACATTCTAGAAAAGGATAAACCTCGGGGCCCGGGCTCATCCTACCTTTTGTGCATAACCATGCTCGTTTTCATGCCATTCTTTTATGCAATCTTACCATAACACCACTTTTGAGTTTTATTCCACACGACTCTATACCTCTTGCATTCCTACTGTAGGTGGCATATCTCTTGCATTCCTACAGTAGGTGACAAGGTGACAGATACTCTCCTCCTTTAGGTGACAAATTAGGCATATATGCAAAATAGGCGCCCACTCCACCAACCTATCTCTTATAGGTAAGGGGGTGGAGACCCACACCTTATTGACTACTTCCTCCATCACTTGCATCAACCAATGTTAGTCCAACCTTTTTCAAAATTAGGATGTAGCATTCATCCACCTAACCTCCTTGCTGTTCGACTTCAACTTCACCTATGGAAGCAGAGTCTCATTTACCTTGTAGAACTCGAGCCTAAATTCAAAACTGATCTAATAGAAGGAGGGCCACTCTTCATCCATCAAATTAAAGACCTCTTGACAACCACATCTATTCAGAATCATTTGAGCGAGAAGTTTTCACCAAGAACATCCCCCATTCAGAGCCAATCCATCTCATTTGGATTCCACTATTCCTTCTTAACCTTGATATCCTTACCAAGCATGGAAATTAAGAGCTTAGGAATGACATATATTGGTGATAGTCCATCTTAGATGTATGTTGCAAGCAAGCACCCATATTGCTCTGTCTCTACTAATGGAAATAGGAAACCCCTACAAGTAAGAACCAATCTAAAATCCTATTAGTGGCAAAACAACTCGATAAGTATCAAGTGGGGGACGACCCTTATAGCTTCGTCAAATAGTTCGAGCAAGTATGCAAAGAGAATAACCTTAAGATGATGCTAAGAAGGCACAAGCTATCAGACTGTGTCTTAGAGAGAAGGGGTGAACCTAGTTGATTGGGCTAGATGTCACTAAGAAATCCTCATTCATATTACTTAAAGATCTCTTTATCAAGCTCCTTGTATAGGTCGACTATAATGACAACACTATTACCTGCCTAATGAACATTGAGTAACAAGAAGAGGAGAGCATTCGAGACTATGTCCCGAAGGTAAGAATCCTCTTTATATGTATACCAGTTTGTTGAAAGTCCCAATCCCAAGATTGTGACCAAGGCTTTCATTAAGGGAATCTGCGATGAAAGAATTTATGAAACCATGCCAACAAATGGTTCACTTTATCCATTCTTAGCTAATAACTTGGTCGAAAGTGGTAAGTTAATCGCTTAGTTTTCTTTTCTTACTTCCAAGCAATTAAAATTAATCAAATCCCCTTTTCATTCAAATATGTGCGTGTATACATGTGTAGATTAGACTCAAACCATGAGTTGATTGTGAAATTACTGCTTAGAATAAAAAACATTATTAAAGTTACTAGTTGAAAAATTATCTTAAATAAAGGTAAACATTGTCTCAAAATAATTATTTTTATTTTGTTAATTTGTATGATTGATTTTGCTTGACATAAATTATTGTAAATAATACTAATGATGTCCATGTCTTCAATACTATAACTGGAGGGGATAATGGCATTGTGCCTTCCCTAAAGCCTCGCCTAAAACCTTTTCACCCAAAGTAAAATAAAATTGCCTAGGGTAGTAGACCACCACTTAGGTATGTGAGGTCGTCCATATATGAAGGTTCTTCCTTATAGTAAGCAAGAACTAGGAGGGCTCTCATCGTAGATGACATAATCTTGTACTCGATCCTTTGGTAGGGAATGAAACATATACAAGCCCAATGTGGTTTAGCATTGGAAGCCCCAAGATAAAAAGGACAGGGTGATAATTTTGGGTTGGTTTTCCTCTTAAGAGTGAATATAAATATTACAATGATATGAATATATTGTTTCCAAATGAATGCTTTTATGTTTGTACCTAAGAACATGCTGGGTGGGTTCTCACAAAATTTAGAAAAAGTGTAGTGAATTGTAACCATCCTAGGGTTGAGTTCTAAAACAAGCTTAATACTATTTTAGGGGGATAGTGTGACTCTATGCCTTACAGGTAGAGGGGTCGACACTCGGCTTGTTGTCTTCTTTCACTCTCATTGAACCAAGTGTGGTGCTTACTTTCCTTGAGTCTTTGATAGCTTGTGCAATAGTGATTGTCCTAGCTCAATGTTGGTATGTCACTAGAGACCATACATGGTCTTGCACTCTACAAGCTCAATGTCACAACCAACATTAAAGCTCAACTAGTAGACCTCACAATTCAATTGGAGTGCAAAAGAGCCAAAATAGCTCTCCAAGCAAGGGCATTTTAGGAAAGCTAACGAGTCCAAGGGCAATTAGGCAACTTGCACATGCCTACAACAAACTATCATAGCAAACCTGGCAAGAGCTATCGGCTTGATGAAAGTTGCAATTGAGAGACATGGTGAAACCCTTGAGAGAGTCAAATTAAGGCTCATGCAAATGTTTGTAATAAGTATGTGATTGCCCAATAGCAAAAGCTATACCACATGCCATCCTAGTAGCTTCCATGTCTAGCGCAGAGGACACAATAGAACTCAAGGCTCAATTGGGGTTAGCCATGGCCCATCACTACACTAGTACACATTGACCATGGGTAGAGAGCTCAAACTCTTGACCCTAGAACCAACAAAAGAATCCCTAATACACCATTTACAAAGTATTGATTACTATGACCAAGAGTTAGAGGTGTTAAACCTATCAATGGAGTAAGCATAAGAAGGACTAAAAACGCACACAAACAATGAGCATCATATTTTTTTACAATCCAAATGCTACAGCACCTTGTAATCATTTTTTTCAAAAGATGTTTGTTCAATGTAAAATTGAGAGTCTGGAACACTCTTGTGCAAGTTGTAACTATTTTTGTTGAAGGTGAGTGAGTCTTACCAAAATTTTGAAATGCATATAATATAAAGATGGTCAAGAGGCCATTAGAGTGGGTTGGATGCCCAAAAGGGTTGGAAACCCTAGAGATAATGTATAAAGGGATGAAACAGAATGAAAGAACTATTCATGTGTGTGAATACTTTTCTTTCTATCTATCTTGCTACTCTATCAATGAGAGGAAAGGAGAGAAAGTGTGAGAGTGTATGTGGAGTGAGAGACATGGTAATGCCAACGCTCTTTGCATTCTTTCCTATTCTTCTCCATCCCATCCTCTTCAATGAGTTGTGAATGCAAGTTAGAGTGTATGAAGTTAAGAGTGGGAGGGAGTGAGGGATGTGGTATGCAAAGCTCTCTTATTCTCTTCATATCCTCGAGCTTGTCATTGGTAGCTCCTCTCATATGTGGGAAAACAATGAAAGTAAGGTTGAAAGCGAAGGGTGCACATGTGGATCATGGACCAAGGCGGCTTACAGATGCAATAACTACAACGTGGTGACTATTGCTAAGTGTGCTCCCTATTTGTATCAAGTGATCATATTAATTTAAGTGTGTGAATAGGCTAGACGAGAGATAGTCACATTCAAAATCCTTAAATCAATAAGGATGTATAATTCTATTTCTTGCTCCTTCTTCCAAAGCTTGAAGTACTTTCCATCAAAACCCTAGCGATATTGTCATGCTAGTGGGAGCTAGTGTGGCAATAAGGTTGGGGTTTCATGTCATTTCATTGGAACCAATGATTTATTTGGCTACTATGCTGTAATTAATTGTATGTTCAGTTGTAGTTGAAGCTAAGTTCTCTTCATCAGGCACATGTCTTGGACAAGATAACAATGCTACCTACACAAAAGAATCGTATGGTGCTCACATCAAACATTGAGTTTAGTATGTGCTCAATTACATTAGATTCTTGCACCCATTTCTTAACATTATCGATTATTTCTAGTTGTCTCTTTGCATTGGGATACTCGTTTTCTTTTGAGGTTACAACTGTCTCAGTTGTGGGGTCATAGTGGCACTTTCTACATTGGATGCAACCTTATTAGTCTATAATGTGGTGATTTTCTTGCTCTACAAAGCCAAATTATACGTGGATGAGGTTTAACAAACATGCTACTTGACCTTTTATTGGCCTCTTTTTAGGAACTTTCTGCAAACTCTAATTGTTGATAGGACTCTCTAACTTCAAAATATTTATTATAACTTTAGATGTGAAAGTATATATACTTTCACAAATGTTGCTTTTCTCATAACAATTTTGCATTTTGAACTTGTTTAGTACCGTGTTGTATGGTGATGTTGGATTTGGCATGTACTATAGATGTTTGTCCTCAACGTTATGATAACCCTTTGTATGGCACTTTGCTATAGATGTTGGATGTGGTTTGTACAATAGATGTTGCCTTGGCTTTATGATAACCATTTGTATTGCACTTTGCTATATAATCAATCATCTAGATCCATAGCAAAATTTCATGGACATACAAGATCATGTAAATTTATGTTACCAATATTTAATCATATCAAAGTGTTCTTTCCAATTCTTAATTGTTTTATATTAAGACAAGATTTGTTGTTTTGGAAGCTTAAGTCCATTAATCTATATGTACAACATTAATAAATGTACTCCAAATTTTGGGTGTATATGTCTATTGCCAATATAAAGCATGTTGTATGCATCATTGCCTGGAGATTTCAAAGGTATATTTCAATCTATAACATGCATTAAAAAGCAAGCAAACACAATTTTTTTGCTAACCTACTATTTGACATCATGAACCATTGAATTGTGAAGCATCAATTAGAAAAACCTTAAACTTTCCATGCTTCTTTCAAATGTTACTTGTTATTTGTGCACTTGTGGTTTTTAAAAAAAAGAGCAATGTCACTTTACAAGAATTTGAAGAAGTATACAAGGGATCCTTGATCCACAGTTCAGGATAGATGATTGTATTCCTCCTGATGATCACTCTCTCAAGTTTATATGTATGTTGGCAATATTCAACATGTTGTGTGCATGATCACTCCCACATAATATGATCGCCACATTGCTCTTGAAATTGTAATAGCATATTGCAATCCACTAAATGCATTACAAAGCGAGCAAGTAATTCTTTTTTTTTTGTCACTTGGTGTTTGACAACATGAGATGTTGAGGTGTGAAGCAAGAATTTTGAAAAACACAATTTTGCGATTCTTCTTTCAAGTGATGCTAGATATGCTTGAACTTATATTTTTTACCACAAGCATAAATACTTGCAAGAATCTTAGTATCTTCTATTGAGGTGTCAAGCAAAAATGGGAAAAACCACAAACAAATAATGCTTCTTTCAAATGATGTATGATATCCTACACTTATATATTTTTACCATGACAAGCACAACAACTTGCAAGAATATTAAGAAAGATAAGTCTTTGTCTTTATGACCACCCTCTCCACTACCCTTTGTTTTGAGGATCAAGTAGATTGACACCAAAATCTCTTGCATAGATAGCTTGTTTCTTCCAAGTACCTACACATGTCAACATAAAAATCATATTAATGATCAAACTTGTCTTCCAAATAATAAGACAAAACGTATCACTATAACATATTTTGTATTAGGTGCCTTGGAGATATAGTTGGCCTCCAATTCTTTGTGTACTTTAGGAGAGTTTGGACATTTACTAGTGATATGCCCTATTTGTTTACATTTTTTGCCCTTTATCTTTTTGGGATATTTTTTCCAACAGTTGCTTACAATATGTTCTTTTTAATTGAAAAAGGAGCATTTGGTAGTCATAGTATGGATACTGAGAGTTGGTTTGTTGAGGTACATGTTGAGCTGGTGCTGCCTTCCTTTTGGTTTCTTTTCTTTGCATCCAAACAAGATTGAATGTAGGATTTGGTACATTTGTTAGGGTAGTAACAAGAGTTAAAAAGACTTCGGGCTTTCAAAAGTATTGCAATGGCGTCTTCTTCAACAATCGGAGCTTGGACTAAAGCTAATTGAGCCATTAGACCCTTCATGTGGGAAATTAACTTTCCTAGGTCTTCTCCTTGCTTGTGTTCCAAGTTGAAGAACTCTATTCTGAGGAAGATTTTGAAATTCTTTCCTCTTGCACGATACAATTTCTCAAGCTCATCCCACCTCCTTTGCACTTGCAAGCTGGTCAATATGGTGAATTAAGGATTCATCTAGGTCCAACATCATTATGGCTTGGGCTCTTTCATTGTCTTCTACATCCATAGGGTTGGATGGATTGATGTCTTTGGTCCCTTTAATGAAGGGCTAGTAACTCCTCTCCATCATTTTATATTTCACTAACACCTACCATGGGTGGAAGTCTCTCCCATCAAACTTGTGGATTTGAGGTTTTACACCAACATAGGCCATGATAGGAATGTCTTACTACCGATTGCTCAAGGCAATGGCAGTGTCTAATCCTTTACAAGATTGGAAATAAGAGCATAAGAATTAAAATGGTTCTTTGATCCAAGCGAGGAGTAGGCTGAAAGAAACTGATGTGTACTCAGACAAATAAGATTAGATGAAGAGAAGGAAATGGTCTATGTGTTTATATTTGACACATAGTCTTACAATGACCAAGAGTGAGATGATGCGAGTTAAGCATTTAGGGGATATGCTTAAAATGAAAACACAATCTCCTCAAGACATAAAATATCTTCCACAACTGATTTGGAACAAGATCATGAATGAGAAATGGAGCATTAGTGCTTACAAGCTCTCATCTCAAGTTATGCCTCACTTGGTGAAATGTCTGTCTTTTGATGGACTTATCGATGTCCATTAAGTGTGTTGAGCCCAAAGAGGAAGCTTCTAGGTTTTCAATAAACTATAGAGAAGATTAATCAGTGATTTGAATCACTATTAGTGCCTTCCAAGATGATGAAAGTTGGAATGAGAAAGCTTGAAGCTTGTTGGCTATGGCTACCACCACCTAGACTCACAATTAGGGTTTTTCTCAGCATATGAGTAGCTAAAAAGGAATTTTAAGAAACTATTTTAGGGTTAGATAGCCCAATTGGGGGACTAATAAAGCGGCATAGTGTTGAGAAATATGCAATCACACCCATATGTGCCTCTTTGTATGGAACAACTAGGCAAGGAACATCCAGCTCAATCTAGGAAGAGTTTCCTTTATCCCATAGGCATAGCGAGGAAAGTGGTACCATCCTATAACTACTAAAGAGTGTACTTGAAAATCATTTGAATAAATGCTATTGTTCTTTGTACTGTCCTTCTTATTTATCTCTACTCAAGATTGCGTTTATGAGTCAAAGCTAATCTACCTTGGAGCCTAATTCACTTGAGTAATAGTCACTGTGTCTAGTCATTAATCATCATGCTTCTTGTCATTGACTTCCAAACTCCATAGCTAAACCTTGCTCAAGCATCCCTGTTTCTCAACATGATATCAGAGCCATGGTGAGCTTGGTTTAGCTCCACACATTGGTCTTCTAGATCTCCTCCAAAGAAGCCATAGATGACATTAGCTTGAATCAAGGGAGGAGACTCTTCTCAAATGAAGAGAGAAGAGTAAGAGAGATAATTCTTATTGCGACAACAAGGAGGATACTCTGTCACCTTTCTAAGTCAAATCTCATCTCTTCTACCTTTATTCCCTTGTATAATCGAGACTCTACTTGATTTCCACTTCCAAAATGGTCTTTAAAATCCGTTCTCACCAAACATTATCTTTTTTGACCCTATAAGTTTTGCATATAAACTCAAATATCAATCAAAATTTGTAGGCACCTTCTCCACATATCAAAGCCCATTTTGAATGCATTAGTCACCATTAATTTGCTTCTAGTTATAAAACATTTTTCAACATCTTTAATTTGCCCTACCTGTGTAGTCTCTTTTAGCCATTTTATTTACTTGGGTCTCCAAACCTTCCATCCTTTGGTCTCAATTTCTATTGTCACCATCTCTATTGATTAAATTGAGATGACCCATAGCTGTACTATCGAAGTCTTCTCTACAATCCCTTGATTGAAGACCATGGATTTGAAGAGGAAAATTACAAAGGGCGCGGAAGTGGGAACTACTGATAACATTGTGGATACGACCACTACAAATGGAATGGCAAGTACTCGAATTACAAAAGAAACTACAAATACTAATAACAACCAAGCGCTCATTGTAAATCCCAAGGTGCCAGATTTGACTAATATTTTAAATATTAAATATGACGAATAAATCATCATCTCATGAATTGGCAAAGGAGAATTGCATCCATGATAGCAGTGAGAGTACAATTTTACATATAATCTCATGCATATAAGAACTACTAAAGAGAATTCTTTTACCTTCATAATTACAAATTCAAAAGGATTAATTTGGATTACATGAGATTTATTAGGAATAGGTGGCATGGAAGTTACTGCACTATTTGAAAAGATTTTATGATTTTATTGCATCAAGTAGGAATTACCAAGAACTAGATTTATGGACTATGATTTTTGCAATAAGAAATATTTAAGTAGTTAAAATTTTGAATCCAATTTTTTCGAGACGTAAAACAAGCCTAACACTGGCTCTAAGCACTAGCCGGGCCTCTCTATACTCAAAGACCACAACCCCTCAACCTCACGGCCAGGAGCATATAAGGGACACACTACCGTAACCTCTATCGTGAATCTAGCGTTCGTTTTGAATTGTAGTCCAACGATTAAACCTTTCCCATACTCCTCAAAGGGAGTCCCTACACATAGATCGGTATAAAATACCTTGTAACCACAAACAGAAGGAGGCACCCCTTAGTTGAATGCCGTGGCCCCACTGCAGCTCTCCTACACCTTAGGGATTGGCCCCTCGATGCGCTGCTAACACAAATAACAAAGATGTCACAAACTCAACTCTTATTTTAAAATGTTCCAAGAGATAGATATTTCCTCACTTAATAGTTTTCCAAGAAACCTGAACGACTAAACCTACTACTTAGGTATCTCACAACTCAGCATGGGTCATAAGTATAAGAAACTAATTGCAATGCATCCTGGGATTACCACGTGATATGCACAATGCAACTATGAACACCATGGTGCTCAAACATTTTATGATTTATAAATCAGCATTGTGAAGTGCAACAAACATTTCTTTCCATGATTCCAGCCCCTACACATCATGCTGCATTGCTAAGGGTCAGCAACACCGAGCCTTCTTGTGATGCTTGACCCCTTTATAGTTAATTTATAAACGTCTTATATGGTATGCACAAACAAATAGTTCAAAATTTCAAATGTTCTCAACAACTAATCAGCATATCAGAACCCCTCTTCCCCCCTACCGTTTAGGTTGTTGCGTATTGTTGATAGGTGTAAATAACGGTTTTTTCATGTGTTTTTCTTGTAAAAAGCGGTAAACATGGACGTTAACATGAAGACAAGACTAAACTGAGGCTTATCCCTCATGCCCCAGCCATGCCATGCATACACATATATAAAACGTTATTTTCTTAATTTTTAAGCACAAAAAACTAAAATTTCTCATTTTTAAACTATTTTTTTCATATATTTAAATAAAAATTCTAATATTTTTTATTAATGGGTTGGGACTGATCACAATCATTGAACACTGATTTTATCTTCATTTCTACTCCATATGAACCCCAAAATCACAACAAAACCCCCAAAATTTATCATTTTCATGAAAATCGCATAATTATTGGTTTTGGAGATTTTGCATGTTTTGATATAAATTGTTAAATGAATAAATTTTTTTGGCTTTCTTCAAGATTTTTGATAAATATGGGCATTATCAATTAAAGGCATCCATTTACAAACAATTCCATCAAACATCTTTCATAAAACGAATGAAATGATTGCTTACGTATAGAAACCCAGTTTTGGAGGCGCGTATTTAATGGTTGGAGGCTGTTGATGCTCATTTATGGCCAGTGACACTCTCTCCAACTCTGATCTACAATCTCCTTCACTTCGGTTTCATTATTCCATCAGCATCTCATATCCAACTCCTTTTCCTTCTTCCATAGAATCATGCGTGTGAACGACCATCAAGAGGAGAGAGGTAGGAGGAGAGAGAAATACTGGTTTTCTAGCTTCTTCACTAGGCAGTCATTTCTTGATCTGAGATTGGTGATGAGGAGTGAGAAATTGTAGGAGATCATTGCCCTTGTCTGATTGATTGGTTGTTTGCAAGCTTCCAACCCCTCTCCTCCACAAATCGACACAAGGGAAGGGGTGCCGGGGGGGGGGCTACACTATTTTAACCCCCCCCCCCCCCCCCCCCCTTCACAAATTTTTTTGGGGCCCATTGGCCCCTAAAGGGCCATGCCCAATCTTTGTCACTCTTTGGTTGGTCATTTTCCACCTTTGAATTGCCTGGCTTCCCGTATCCCAATTCTAGATTTGAAAAATCCAGCATGTCTGGCTCGACATCCCAAATGGCCAGGAAGCCATACATCTTCAATCTCGATCGTCAAAAAATTTACTAAAAATCTGCAACCATTGCAACAGCCAAAGTTTTGCATTTTCGTCTTCCTTGGTCTCTAAAAATTGTCAAATCTTCATGTTTTGCTTCCGTCGGTTTAAATTCTCGCCTAAAATTCACATTAATCCGCTCCATTTTCTACACTTCATGGGTCTTTAAAAACTGCTCTCATTGGCAACCATGGGGATAGAGCGACTCAGCCCGTCAAATCTTACGAACTGATTTGCACAAACAACAACCAAAGAAAGCATCAAGGTGCTACAAAAAATATACTCAACAAAGCACAAGAACAACTCTCACCCTACCCCTTGACAGAATCAAGGCATGAGAATCCACAAGGGATAGCCCAGTAGCATAATCTGACAAAAATCCAAAGTGAGTCACTAACCAACTACTGTGACACAGACTGGCTAAAAAACTTATCAAAGAGGTCATCCTAGTGGTGGTATGAACTACCTACCTAACTTAGGACAACTGGACCAGGATCTCCTACTAGGCGAGGACTCCTATAGCCTGGTCATCATATTTTTTCTTATAATACATGTCCTTCCAAGGTTTTCATACTCGAGCATGTAAAAAGGAGGGAGCTAAGCATAGAGTGACCCAAGGAGAACAGGGCATCGGCCTCAGGTCCTAATTCGGTATCCAAGAACCTACCAAGTTCTCGCAAGGCAACACTTAATCCTTTTTTGTTTCGCTCACTTTAATTTTCACTCCAACCTTCCTTATTTTCTTTTCTTTTGGCTAGCTACTACCCCTAGGAAGACAAGGCATAGACCTCGAGTCTGACTCATCCCCAAGAACCTACCAAGCCTCTACAAGGTGATAATTAACTACTTATAGGAAATTTTTTTCCTTTCCTTTTCTTATTGAGGGGTTAGGACCCCCTTTTTAGACACCTATGTAATTTTTATCTTTATATATATTTAGAACTTACTCTTCTTTGCTATTTTGGCAAGCTTCTCTACCCATCGCATACTAGCAGCAACTCCTAGGATAGCTGTCTAGCAAGCAGGAAGGACAGGGTCACAAGGACTACCCTCTATCACAAGTCTTTAATGCCTGACAGAACAGGAGGTAGACAACTACTCAAAACTCCCCCAAATATACCTAACCAAACCCTAGGACTTCATGCCTTGATTGTCAGTCCCCATAAATGAAAACAAAATAACCCCCACATACACATATAACATTATCAGCTTAAGGGAAAAAACTCAAAAATGGCCACAAGAAGCTCCTGCGCAACAGTAAAGGCTCCCTCCAAGCACCTCATCCAACTTGTGTAATGCAATCACTAAAACATAAAACCATTAAACATACATGCACCAAACAAACGTATAACCCTCTTTGCCTAAAGAGATATAACATTTGACAATCAACAAAACGACCCTCTTGGCCTTATGAAGTAAAAACATTAGAACTCAACAGAGACGGCCCTCTTGGCCTTATGAAATAAAACATTTTACTATCATTCAACATAGTGTACTACTGAAACAATCCCTTGGTCCTAACGTTATGCTACTAAAGCACAAAATCGACCAATGATAAGGCCTCTTAGTCCCTACACTAAGTGCATCAGGTTATTAGCTAACCCCCTTGCATAAATAGCAAGGGGTGTTTGATGAATATGATGATACACAATCCTATGCATCCATGCCAAAGTAGGAAGGTGCTCACTTGCTACCCGACTCATAATCCAAACTAACCATCAGCGGTCGAAATATGATGTGTCAGTAAGAAGACCCCAAAGTAGTCCAGGGCTAATGTTAGAAGTAGCTGTAGTAAGGGCTCATCTGGACCACAATTGAAAAAGACATCTTCCATGAAAGTATAATTAGCCAAGGAATTTGCAAAGTGATTCCATTGTCAAGGAACTAACTAACAAGTCACCCTCTCAAAGATATGCAACATATCCAAGGCTACACAACAATACATCCATAAGATGGGATCCCACACACTATAGGTCCCATTTAACTAATTGATTACTAACTACAAACCTTTAACCAATAATTGACGGATACCACCACATCGGGCTACATTTAGCCCCATGATCAAGGCCTTGTATTCTGCCATATTATTAGTAAAAGAAGGTCTTAAATAAACTCACATCTTCATGACAACCCTATGTCAAGGATCTTTAATGACCACACCAATGCTCGCATGTTTAGCAAGCCCTCTGGAAGCTCCATCAAAATACAAAGTATACATCCATGCTTCATTTTGATAGGCCACACCATAATAATTAGCTCACTGGTATTTATGATAATCAAAATCAAGCTAAGAGAGAGGATGTATAACACACACAATCCCTTCTTCCTCACTAAACTTGATAGGAATGCTAGTCAGAAGTTGTTGACAATGGTGGCAGTAGACCTTAATTTCCCACATAAAGGATCTGTCTTTCCACTCAATAACCCGATACCCTTGGTTCCACCAGTTTACTCGACCTTGGTGGTAACGTTGCTCAAGATACTGATGCTCCAGATAGGGAATGATGCGTCCCATCCGCTCATCTTGGCACCTCTACACATTAAAGCTGAATCTTAAAGGACCTACACAGGCACCAAGCCTAACGTCAGCCCTTACACATAGTAAGGCTTCAACTTGTTAAAGTTAACTTTAGTCTTAAACTCTACCCCTTGCAAATCTGCTAGAAGGACCATAGAGCCATTCTTTCCTAAATGTACAATCTTGTATGGTCCATTTATGGTAGTCATTGATATGCTAACAAAGGTTACACACCTAATTCCTACAAAAACCAATTACAAGGTTTCCAATATCACCAGAGTTTTCATTATCGAAAATTTTAGATTACATGAATTACCCCAAAGAATTATCAGTGAGATCATGATTCTCTCTTCACATCAAACTTTGGAAGAGTTTGTTTGAAGCTCTAGGAACCCAGTTATGCTTTAATACTACTTACCATCCCCAAACCAATGGTCAAATGGAGCGGATTAACCAAGTTATTGAGGATATACTTAGAGCTTATTGCAATAGGGAACCTAAGTAGTGGATCCAATACCTACCCTTAGTTGAATTTGCCTACAATGCATCATATCATCAAAGTATTCAAAGGACTCCTTCCAGCCATTGTATGGGCAAGGTTGTCTTATGCCACTAAGTTTTTTTTAATCTTACCCTACAGGTAGAAGCATTTAAGCAAATGCTAGAAGAAATGGATCAGCAACAAGAAAAAGCTATCATGCAATATATTCAAGCTACCAAGGATCTACAAAAAGCATATGTTGATCAACAATGACAAGAATGCATTTTCAAAGAAGGTGACATGGTTTTTATTCGAGTTCCACCCAAAAGAAAGTTCCTTAACTCTTGGGGAATTCAATAAGCTAAGTCCTAGATATTGTAGACCATATAAGGTGCTAAAATGTCTATGACCTAATGCTTATAAGCTACAATTCCCTAACAACTCAAAGGTGCATAATGTATTCCATGCCTCTATTGAAAGCCTATGTTCCTAACCCTAATCATGTACTTAACAACCAACAACTTATGGTGCCAGGTCAAGGGGTCCTCGAGCTTCAACCAAATAGGATACTTGACATGCGAGACAAGGTTCTAAGAAGTAAAACCCTTAGGGAGTATCACATCCAATGGAAATACTATCTTGAAGAGGATGCCACTTAGGGAGCACTTAGGTTGATGAAAAATCATTATGTAACCAATATCCCCAATTTCATTCGAGATGAGGACATCTCGATTCTTCTAAGGGAAAGAGGATGTGATGTTTCAACTTTTCTGACTTGTCATACATTAAATTTGAAGAGCTTAGTCCATCAAAAGTGGTATCTCGAATAAGATAGTCTATATCATGTACCTTGATACATTCCAAGATCGATACGATTGGGAATATCTCAACATAAAAAATGCTATGTGTATGGCCATTATGACTAGTCTAGATTCGACTAGACAAGTTTAAAGACTTGGGTAAGTCAAGCAAGTCAACACTTGACATTAAAAAAAGAGTAAAGCATAGGGAAAAACAAGGCTTTAAGCTTTTTAAAAGCTTAATGAAGAGGAGAAGACAACAGACTAAATGCATCGCCCCCTTTCTTTTTGTTAAGAATTCGTCACCATCATCCTCTCCTTCCTAAATTCGAGAAATTGAAAGACAAAAAAAAGCATGAGATCTCCCTTCCTAGTCTTAGCAAAAGACTTCAATAATCTTCCCTTTTTGTCAATTCAACAAGAGACCTAGATTAAAGGAAGATCACTCGAAACCCAGATGAATCCGTCATGGCATCTTTGATAGCCTCTCTAGACCTCAAAGAAAAAATTGTTGGCATCTAATTCCATCTCAAAAGCTTCGAGATAGTTGGATTGGCAAGATACCCTCCATAAAGGACTCCTCTTCTTAGCCATGATTCATGAAACCCTCCTCCCTTCAATTAAATTATAAATATAGGGCATGGGAAGCCATAGATGACATTAGTTTGAATCAACAGAAGAGACTCTTCTCAAATCGAGAGAGAAGAGCAAGAGTGAGAGAAGGAATAGGAGAGCAAGAGTGAGAATTCTTATTTTTCGAAGAGGACAAGGAGGATACTCTGTTGCCTTTCTAAGTCAAATCTCATATCTTCTTCCTTTATTCCCTTGTAGAATCAAGACTCTACTCGATTTCTTCTCAATTCCTATTGTCACCATCTCCATCGACCAAATTGACATGACCCATAGCTCCTGTCGAAGTCTTCTCTACAATCCCTTGGTCAATTCCTATTGTCACCATCTCTATCGATCGAATCGAGATGACCCATAGCTCTACTATCAAAGTCTTCTCTACAATCCCTTAATCAAAGACCATGGTCTTGAAGAGGAAAATTACAAAGGTCGTGAGAGCACGAGCTGCTAATAACCTTGTGGATATGACCACTACAAATGGAATGGCAAGTATCGGAATTACAAACAAAGCTACAAATACCAACAACAACTAAGTGCTCATTGTAAATCCCAAGGTGCCATATTTAACTAATATTTTAAATATTAAATACAAAAAATAAATCATCATCTTATGAACTGGCAAAGGAAAATTGCATCCATGATAGGAAGGAGAGTAGAATTTTACATATAATCTCATGTATAGAAAAATTACTGAAGAGAATTCTTTTACGTTCATAATTACAAATTTAAAATGATTAGTTTGGATTACATGAGATTTATTAGGAATAGGTTGCATGGAAGTAACTACACTACCTAAAAGGAATTCATGGCTTCATTGCATCAAGTAGGAATTATCAAGAACTAGATTCATGGACTATGATTTTTGTAAAAAGAAATATTTAAGTAGCTAAAATTTTAAATCCAATTTGTACTAAATTGATGAAACCTCCAATCGATAAATAAAAATGCTAATTCGTAGAAAAATCTCAAGATGGAATTATTATAATACTTTCTATAACAAGATATCTAAGGGTTTTGAATCTAGCAAGTTACCACTAGACAAGGACCAGCATAACCACGTTAAGAAAAAAAAATCATCACGAAAGTTTTTCTCATAGAAGTCCTTTAGCAAACTTGGAAGAATTGATGGGTTTTTTGATCCCTCGAAGAGGGAGTTTTGAAAAATAAACTCTTATTAAAATTTATCTTGGTCTAGATCCTAAGGGGAAGAGTAATCCGAGAGGATTATTGGAGACAACTGCCATTTATGCTAAGTTTAGCCCTAATATTTTCATTATAGGAAAAGGGTTTGTCTTGGAAAGAAATTCATTAATGATTGTTGTATGTGATATATTTGAAGTAAGTTGTTTGTGGCCATAAATTAGATTCTATTTTTTATTTAATTATCTAGAATATCTCTTAATAGACTACTAAGAATGTGCCAACAAGAAAACAGCTTGGGCCGGCATGTCACACCTATATACTCAATATCTTACTACTTTTACTAGGCATATGATACATTAACTCTCTTTAGATATAAAGTAAAAGATTAAGATTCTTTATCCTTCAATCTTCCAATGCATAAGGCTAAGTGAGTTTGAAGTAAATGGATTTGACCATTGAATTTGTTGAATTCATTTTGATACTTTAGAGCTTATTTTGATTACATGCCATGAAAAGTAAGTAGTCTAGTATTTTTTAAGTTTTGAAAGAGTTTGTTATACTTAAGTATTTGCATATGATTTTTTCGAGATATTATTGAAGCTTGATTATCATAGATAGTGTTGACAATCAATTTTTTTTTCAATTTTTGAAAGGAATCCAAGGAAATACTAAGATGTAAGTTGAATAATCCAATGCTCCTTGATCATTTAAACTTTTAGTTGTTGTAAAACTACTCTAATTTTTATTATTTTTAAATATAGAGATGTAGAAAGATTGATTGAAGTGCTACAAAAAAAGCCTTCTATGCCTTGTGATCTACTTGCATATTTGGATTATGGGTAAGTTATGGTAAGTTTTTTATCAAAATATATCAAGATATTTAATTCCATAAACTACTATAGATAAGTTGCATAATTTTGCTTCATATTGTTGGTTATAGAGCCCTCATCAAAATGATGGTCATTCTTATAGTTGGAGGAGAATTTTAAATACCAGTAAATTGGTTAAGTTTATTTATCTTAACAATGGCAATTTTATAAAAGTAATGTAAAAAATGATGAACTTTGAGATAGTGTTTCATTGAAAAGATAGTACATTGCAAAATAACAATGAACTAATATTCTTTTCTTTCAAATCTATGATAGTTTTTCAATGAGTGTTGCAATAGTAAGCATGGTTGGTATATGTAGAGTAAAGCTTTTCAAGTATGTAGAGGCAATCAACCGCTGAGACCCACGGACCGCTTATTGTTTCAAGCGTTCCAAGCCGAGCATTAATGACTACCTCTCACATAGCTAACATACTATCCATCTCTACGAGTGTAGTGAGCTTACCACCATGCCCAATCGAGTTGCCTCCTCTCCTGAGCACTCTGGTAGCTCCACAATCCAAGTGCAAGCTTCAAACAAGCTCCATCCTCAAGCTCCATACTCCAAGCTCCATCACCGCGAGCAAGACAAGAGAAGAGAAGAGAATAGAAGAAGAGAGGAGAAGATGGAGAGCTTCTCCACCACGGTCCCTCACCCTCACACACTCACTCCCTCTCTCAAGCACAAGCTCAAGCAAGCAAGAGCAAGAAGAAGAAGAAGAAGAAGAAGAGAGCTACTTTTGGCCACACACAAGAATGAGGTTCTCATTCACTTTTTAACTTTATATACAAAACCCTAAATACCTTTTGGGCCGTTATCACCTTATTCCCTTTTCTTCATGGCCCTTTTCCCATTGTCCTCCTATCTTCTTAGCTTCCCTCCCATCGCCCATCTACTTTTACAATTTGCACAGGTGAGAGCCCGGCACTCTCAAAACAACTCATGGTGCGCCTTGCGCTCTTTTACAAAGGTGTTGACATGCACTTTTTCTTGTGCACCCTTCTTTTTGATTTAGGACTTTTCTGCACTTCTTGTGTTTCCAGATTCTTCTTGGCACGCCTTTGTCTTCCATTCCAATTTTTCATTGGTTATGTCTTCTGCTTTAGATTTTCTTGGTTTTCCACATTGTTTGTTTGAGGATTAACATTACCCCCTTCCTAGTTGAGTGCCAGTCCCATGGCACTCACCATCGTAGGGAGCAGGCTTTGGCATGCACTGAAGACGTGGGTGGAAGGAACTGCTATGATTTGCCTTGGAGGAGTTTTGGTGGTGGTGCGGATGAAGGTTGGTGGGGACACGTTGTTGGCTTGGTTGGCTGGTAATAGGTTTGTTGGAGTTGGTGATAGGGCTGTTCTTTGTTGGGGATTGCACTTATGGTTGGCACAAGTGTTGGTGTTCTAGGGATTTTATGGGCGATGGGCTTGCAGAATGATAAAAGACAAGAATTCAGAGTAGAGTGTTGATGACGAGCTGATGGTACTTTCGTTGGAGTCTTTAATACCTATACAATTGAAAACCTCTCATATGTGGTCTCTCCCTAGGGTTAGTGCTAGTGTTCTTATCATGCACAAGACGTAGTTTGATTGGTTTGGGAGATAGGTCAAACTCTAAGTAAGCTGAGAGTATTGTCCTGCACTTGAGGACCCAAACTTTGTATATATTATGGTGTAGATATTATGTGAGTGCACGTGCATGCTTACATATTATGTAGTTTAGAAGACTACTTGTTTGGTTTCGCGGAGCAACATGTGGTTGAGGAAAAGTACACATGAAGGTGGATGAGCATCATTTGTGCTATCACAACATAATGTATAATAATTGAATGCATCGATACCTTAACTTTTGGTAGCTAGTAGCTACTTGTATTGCTTGACAAGTACGGTGTACTATCCATGGTCGTTCATGTGTTGCTTACCACAATCGATTGCAATGGTAGTGAAGTGGAGTGCAAAAAAGGAAGCGTGCAAATGGGTCAAGGTGACATGTCTAACCATAGGCACGAGAAGCTCCCTAGGTATGTCCTACCCTTGATGTGCCTTGAACAACTATGGGAGATGTGGAAAGGGCTAGGAGACTAGGGATGGAGCCAGCTGTCCAAGGTCACTGGACGCACCTAATTTGAGGACCCCTAGGTGTTGTGTTGTGATTACGAGTGCTTTTTCCTTTTTCTTTCATTGTTTCTTTCTTTCTTTTCTATTATTGTCCTTTCTTTTTATTCTCTCTTTCTTTTCTTTTCCTTTTTTTTTTTTTTTGAGATATAACCATTGCAATACTTTGAGGCCATCCGCCTTTCATTTGGACTAGGAAATGTAGAGAGTCAAAGGCTATGAAAATGGATATTACAATGATGATTGTGTTACTAGCCCCATTGCTGGAGGAACAATTGTGAAGGTGGGGAGATACACTTGAGAGTTTGCAAAACCTCTTTGTGACATGCGATGTAGATACAATGGAGGTGACAACTGTTGTGAGCCAAATATAGAGTTTAACCCAGAAAGAGAGAGTAGCCAATGACTATGCTTTGGGCCATGAGATGTGGGTAATCTGCGAGGGTGATTTTCACTTTTCGACAGTGAGGCTTCCGTTGTGGCTCTTTGTTCGTGGTATTTTTGCTAATTTTTTTATTATGGCTGTTTGTGGGGTTTATTGTCTTGTGGCATCTTGGACATTGAACGCTTTCGTATAGAGACCTATGTCATCCTGTATCCACTTGACAACTCATGAGAGTACATGCAATTATAATGAACAGGCGCAATGGAAGGAGACATCACTTATCTGAATCCCATGTTCTTGACTTAGATACATATCACCTATGGTTGATCATCTTTTTCTTTTGATAAAGGTGTGAAATATATTAAGAGTAAACATGGAAGGTTGGTACAGTTGGGGAACCTGCCCCCCTTTTAACCATCTAAAGACAAAAAGTCATGGCCAGGTGGCCCTTGGTAAGCATTTTATACAACATAGGGGCTATTCTCTTTGTATAAAGTGGGATGAGTCCAGGTGGTGAGGCAATGGGGGCATTGCTAGTGGGGGGCTCCTATCAGGCCGGGCAAGGGAGATATTGGCTTGAATGCAAATGGTGTAGTCCATGGCCGCTACCGTATCAAGAATACTTTTAAATAATTCAGCAATTTCCTTCTTGTTTTTGGCTTCTGTCTCTTCTTTTGAACACCTGGTGCTCGAGCGTCTAGGGAGAGCCTACACTGCAAGGGTTGCCATCCCCCAGGCATTCCCTTGAGCCTTTCTCTTCCTGGCTTGGGGAGTTTGTGACCTACGTCTCGAATGGTGTCTCTTTGGGCCTCCTCTTAGTGTATACATCTTTAGGGTAGGCACCTATTGTTCTGGTGGAGGAGCTTGTGTCGTATGCTCCCTCCCACGGCGGAGAGCTTCCTTGCAAGCCAGCTACATTGTGTGTTCCATGGCAGCTACTATGGGGGAACCTACAAAATGTGAACCAAGGATTAGGCCGTGAGGCAGGATAGAACCATTAGCATGAAAGGGATTAAACACTGGATTATCAAGCGCATATGATGAGGAGGGGTGAGGTGAGGCATGCAATGTTTGCTGTAGAGGGACGGCACCCCATGTACACCCTCAGAGGTGTTGGTTAGGGCTTCCCATGGTGGCCATGAGGGTTGCATGCCCTCCACCTGGAGGCAAGAACGGTCACACAACTTCTAGACTTGTGGTGAGGGGAGGACCCTAGGGGCTCAACCTGTCAAACCCAAACTTTTCTCCCTATGCTTGACTACCATTGCTTATGTGTGTTGGTATTATCTATACACTGTTACAAAACTCAATATTTATTTATGTACATATTTATGAACCCATGTCACTTCATGAGGATAAGAACCAATTGTAGAACTCGGGATTGCACTGGATTGTGGCACACACATCCAATACTCGTGGCTGCTTATTCAATAACAATAGATGTTTTGCGACATCGAGTAGCGTGAAGCCTTGTCCTACTCGCAACATGTAGCTCCTCCTCAGTGAGAATCTTATCAACTAGAGAGTTTTTGATGGCTAGTTTTGGCTAAGTCCATACCCCGAATGGCAGTCAGTACTAGAAGGAAAGTCGACGCCTCATAGGTTAGGTCTCTTTGAGACCGCCATTTGGCCAGTCGCTACTCTAAGACCATCATAATCTAGGCTTCTAGTTTGGCCATTGTAACATAGTTTTCAAACCAACGTTTTTCAAATTGACTTTAGTCTTTGACCCTTTGTGTTGCTTTAGTTGCTCCATCACTAAGAGATTTGGTTGGTAAAGTGATTCGTTGAATGTCACAGTTAGGCGTAGTTCATCAGCCTCCTCATTAGAGATGAGTTGCACGCGCTTATGTAGGAGCATGTCATAGTGGTCACTAAGATATTCTTGCTCTTCCCAAGACAAAGGACCTGGCAAGTATTCTTCAAGTTGCTCCCTAGGGAATGCGCCCCTTTCTGCAAGGACGTAGACACGTGTGAACAATTTAAGTTTAGTGTCCAACTCAATCAAGCACTATGTGACACTTCTATGTTCTATGAAGGCTTGCTCAATCATTATCTCGTACAAGGTTCTGGGAGTTTCTCAAGGCTTTAGCATAGTTGGGGGGTCGAGCCTAGATGAGCAAGATTGGTCAATGCTAGGATTGCCTATATCCTTGGGGTTTTAATGTTTCTCCTGAGGCCTTGCTGCTATTGTGTCATGGTTCTCCTTGGATGTGATTGGTATAGTTTTGTCACCCAGTTGTGACTGTGTTGTATCCACTCTTGATTGGTCAATGTAAGTTCTATCAGTTGATTGAGTGTTGCAAGCAATCGTTGATGGTAATGGTTGCTCTGATTTTTCAGAACACACAGCTGTGTGTGAGGTTTCACAGCTGTTAGGAGAGATGGCAATGGGTTCATTGGTGGATGGACTCGATGCTTTATTCCTCAGCTCCTCTTTAGTACTCTTGGTCTCAATCTTCTTGGTGCCTACAACCACTTGCAACTGACGTTGCTTTCTCCTCTTTTTCTTGGGAAATTGAGGTGTATCCTTTAAAGACTCATGACCCTGAACGAGGTCAATCGTTAATGTGCTTGATTGGCCCTCAATCTTCTCTTTTTCTGGTGTATCCTCATGGGACATAGCTGCGGCCTACTGAATAGTATCACTAGGTTGTGAGGGTACAACTGCCTCTCTTTTTGGAGAGTCTAACTCTTCCACCAATTCCCCTCCATTTAGCTCCTCATTTGATTGCATTGGTAGTGATTCCTGATTGGAAGTGGTAGCGGCTAGTTCAGTGGACTGGCTCTACTATCGGTAGATTGCAATGTCAAGTCCTTAAGCAGATTAGAAGTGGCCATGTCTTTTGTTGCCCTTTGCGCATTTACTTGTGCAAATCGAGCATCAATTGAGCTAGTCACGATGGATTGCACAAGCATATCCTTAGGGTGAGAGCTCAAGGTGGTGTCATGTCCCACCTCTCTTGGACATTTGGAAGCTTAGATGGAGATGGAGATTGGGATTGAGCAGCTGCACTTGTCGACTGTTGTTGTGCTTCCTGTGTCCGTTTAGGGAAAGAGGGTGTAGGAGATTTGGGACTCTTAGGTGGACTTGGCATTGGCTAGAAGATTTGTTTATGGCTGTTGGATGATTTTGCCATTTTCTTTGTTGAGCAATCAACCCTACCATGAGCAATGTTGCGCCTATGATGCTCGTTATCCTCTTGGGAAATGAAAGGCTCCTTAGGCACTAGTGGCTTTTGTGCACACTTAACGGTTACATCTGCTATCCACTTGTTAAACATGCTAGGCTGAGGATCTACCTTTCGAGCAATCATGTTTAGTTTCTTGATTTCAATCATGAGGGGCTCAGTCACTCCAATGTTGTTGACCCAAGGCTTCTTTGCTTTTGATGCAATTTGACCTTCAGCTAATAGAGGTGGTTTAACATGGGCCTTTGGTATCCAAATCCATCGATTACCTGCGTAATACCCTTGAGCACGAAGTAACACTTTGGATATTCATTGCGGCGTTGTGCTGGCTCTCCATTGATACCTTCATCCATAAGGCTTGGGCTTCTTTTATGGTCTTCTATGATATTTGTAAGTCCAAATTCTGTCCTTGACATTGTCTCATGACCTTCTTGTTTCAAGCATAACCTCGCTCACTAGTTCTCTCTGTTCAACATGTGCTTGTATCAACTCTTTCAACAAGTCCTTACTCTCATCACTAGGCTTGCCTGGCATGTCAGATTGTTCCTTGTCTTTCCCTCGAGGTTTGATGAGGTCACCTTTACTAAAGGTTGTGATTATCCTCAGACATAGTAGTGTCAAGTGTATCCTCTATGCTACATAGTCGGCCTCACACTTCATTGCCCTTTTGAAGGGTCATCCTAAGAGGGTTTCCTTTCCGCAATTAGCACTATTTAGAGGAACATGGAATAGGATAGGCAAGCTTTCAATCTCAATAGTTACAAGGATTTTGCACTTCCCTATAAGTGCTTGTGGGTGTCCACTGTAAGGATTAAGAGTTGCATCAGTTGGTGTGAGCTTTGGTTAACCTATAAGGGTCCATGCTTCATAGGTCAATATATTAAAATCAGCTCCTTCATCGATGAGAGCATTGACACTATGCTCTCTTTTTGCGGTGAGTTTGACCCTGAGATAGGTTGGCGGTACTATATCTTTATCTTCTGGGTCTTAGCTTGTAAATTCAAGCCTTCTAATACATGCCTTTGAGTCCTCAACTGCACAACTAGATGGGGATTCTCCACGGATGTCTTGGGTCATTTGTGCAGTGCCATTCAAAGTGTATCTATCATCCGGACTATCATGTTTAGTTATCTTCGTAGTTGTAGCTTGATGTTGTTGCATTTCGCTTTGACTAGATGCAATCTGAACACAACCTATACATGTTTTTGTGGCATGGCCTTTTTGCATTTGTTGGCTAGATTGACCCGTTGAGATTCTAGGGTCTCTGTTTGTCTTTGTTTGGGTGTGGGCTTTTGGTTGCCATTTTGCAAGTGAGAGTCTATGCTTGTGTAGAGCCATTACTACACTAGGATCTAATTTGGAGGGCCTGTCACAGTGCGTGTTTTCTCTCTAGCCTACTTGGGGGAGGTGCGGAGGAGGCAGAGTCCCCTCTGCGAGGGTCCGGGGGGGACTCCCCCCAGCCCGCAGGGCTATTACGGTAAATACCATGCGCGATTTGAAGGACCGTCGTTCGTAGCCAAGTTTTGAACTACTTGCACTAGATTTCGGTCTAGTGATAGATCTATGATGTGCTTTTGGCTCTATATGGTCTTTCGGTCGGTTTCAGGATCTACAAGCTACAATTTTGAAAAAATCCAAATTCAGCCCAACATGCCCGAATTGCAAGGATCGAATGTCTGATTCAACCTTTCGAGTGGCTAAGGGCCGAATGAAAAAAGGGTCGAGTGTAACTGGTCCGAATGTCGAATTCGAACAGTCCGAATGTGGTTGTCCGAGGGCAAATGGTCGAACGATAGTGGGCCGAATCGATAGGGCCGAGAGCTGAGTGATTTGTCCGAATGGGAGGTTTGGGCCGAATGGCTGAGGGCCAAGTCAGGTGGGCCGAGTTTAAAGTTGGTTCGAGTGGTGAATTTGGCCGGCCAAATGTCAACTTGTTCAAGTGGGTTGGGCTGAGTCGGCATGGCCGAGGGCCGAGGGCCGAATATCAAGTTGGTCGGAATGGTCGATTCAAACGGGCCAAAAGGTGGGCATCCGAGTGGTAGTGGGCTGAGGGCCGAATTTTCATGTGTTCGAGTAAGATGGGTTGAGGGGCGATTCAAGGACTCGGCCCATGTCCAAATTTTCACATGTCCGAGTAAGATAGGCTGAGGGGCGATTCAAGGACTTCAGAATCGCGGTCACTCGAATGAACTGAACGTGGCACAATTTGGCTGACGCAATAATAAATCACTCAAATCATATGATTTAGGTCACGGCCTATCGCACACACCTCCAGATCAAAGCTACGGGTTGAGGAAAAGAGTTGTATATACTTGGAATAGAAAAAAAACTCCAAAATGTAAATTGGCAAACAAATCAAACCCTCTTGTCCTGTTATAACAGTAGAAACCCTGATGCTTATTTTCCTCTTTTTTTTTGTTTTTTCCTACCCTAATAAATCCAAATCATAAAGCAAATACCAACACTACTCCAACACGATTTTCCAAATCCAAAAAACCAAAAGCTTACTTGCTAAGGAGATTGAATACCTCTTCAAACTCCCTCACTTCGTACCTATCTACCTCAAGCACCGGTTCAAGAAAAACCCTACTTCAATGTGCGATTCGATGCATGCAAGCACTTAAGGCTTGAATCCATTGGTCCAAGCAACGAAACCAAAATGTAGAGGCGATAGACCACTGAGACCCACGGACCAGTTATTGTGTTTCAAGCGTTCCAAGCCAAGCACTAATGGCTACCTCTCACATAGTCGACGCGCTATCCATCTCGACGAGTGTAGTGATCTTACCTCCATACCCGATCGAGTTTCCTCCTCTCTTGAGCACTCTAATCGCTCCGGGACCCAAGTGTAAGCTTCAAGAAAGCTCCACTCTCCAAGCTCCATCACTGCGAGCAAGAGAAGAGAAGAGAAGAGAAGAAGAGAGGAGAAGATGGAGAACTTCTCCACCATGGTTCCTTATCCTCACATACTCACTCCCTCACACTCTCACACTCCCCCTCTCAAGCACATGCTCAAGAAAGCAAGAAGAAGAAGAAGAAGAAGAGAGCTACTTTTGGCCACACACAAGAATGAGCTTTCTCATTCACTTTTCAACTTTATATACAAAACCCTAAATCCCTTTTGGGTGGTCATCCCCTTATCCCCTTTTCTTCATGGCCAGCAGGCCCTTTTTCCCATTGTCCTCCTATCTTCTTAGCTTCCTTCCCACTGCCCATCTACTATTATAATTTGCACGAGTGAGAGCCCGTCGCTCTCACAACAACTCATGGTGTGCCTTATGCTCTTTTACAAAGGTGTTGACACGCACTTTTTCTTGTGCACCCTTATCCTTGATTTAGGACTTTTGTGCACTTCTTTTGTTTCTAGATTCTTCTTGGCGCGCTTTCATCTTCCGTTCCACTTTTGCCTTGGCTCTGTCTTTTGCTTTAGATTTTTTCGATTTTCCACCTTGTTCATTTGAGAGTTAACAAAGTACATACTCGTCAATTGCATATAAGAAAAAGGAGGAGACAAGGAGGAGATAGAGAATGTGAAAGTAGAGATGAAAGAAGAGATACCCTTAATACCTATGTGAGAGAGGATTTCTAGAGCCCATTTTTTTGAAGCAGAAAAGAGCCCTAAGAGGCCGTAAAAGACACAATTTTCATGCAAAATGAAATGTTTGTGGATTAATGAGCTGGACTTTTCCTAGATGGAGTTCGATGCCATGAACCCAATGCAAGTCTTGCTTCGTAGATCATCGGAGTCCGTTTGACTCCCCCCATTCAATCCCTGCTAGGTTTGGTATTATAAAGCAGTTATGTGATCCGGGAGCCAAGAAGTGCATGACGGTGGTCAGTTTATAGATTTTGGCGTCACGAAGTTTGTTCGGCCTGTGTTTGACCAAAAAACCACTTGCGAAGTGTAAACATGAGTTGGAACTAATTTTTCTTAGGTTTAAATTCTTGAGGCCCTAGGGATCTCTAATGGAAGTTTGTTCGACCTCTGTTTGACAAAAAAAATCACTTTGCCAAGCGTGAACACGAGTTGGAACTTTTTTTTAAAAGGTTTAAATTCTTGAGCCTTGGTTAGGCTTAAGAATTGAAAAGGCACCTACAAAACTTTTTTTTTTTGGGAGAGGGGGAGTACTGTTTTTTCGGGGCCCCCAAAATGATTTTAAAAATGCATTTATGGAGCTAGATGAATCAAGAGGAATGCTTAGGGCAGTAAGATCTTTAATTTATTCGCCATCTATTGCTCCGAACATATCAGAAAATGATACACTAAATGAAGAGATCTGATATTAGTCTTTCTATCTCCTCTCTCCTCTTGTTGTATGTGGGCTAAGATGAAAGATTTTGATCGTGCAATGATGTGCGAGTGTAAAGGGACATAAATCGGCATTGGATATATTTTCAGTGGTGCTGTTGAAGAGCATCAACGAGCCTCCAATTTCGAAATACGTATGTCATAAGAGACACAATTTCATAAGTCATAGATTTCATCATTTTATGATAAATTTTGGTTGGAAATGATTGTAGTTGGTTGCCAATGTTCTGATTTATCATCCATATTAAAGTTATCAAGAAAAATCAGTCGTATAATAATTTTATGCTAAATACCCAAAACCTAAGATTATGTTATTTAAGGGGAATTATGTGTTTTTTGGGTTTTTGTCATGTGTATGGTGTTCCTATGGATTGAAACATGATAAGAAAATCATTATCAGTGAGATCAATCAATTTAAACTAATAAATCAGTAAATATTATTATTTATCTCTAGTTAAATAGTAAAAAATAAGAAAAATTAGAGATAAATAAGTTTTTCGTATTCAAAAATTAAGAAAAAGTAAGATTTATATTTTTGAATGTATGGTAAGCTAAACCATGAGTTTTCAGCCCTATCTCTATGTTAAAGTGGGTTGTTATTACTTTTTAAAAGAAAAATACATGGAAAATACACCTTAAACTACTAATGAATGCATAACTTTAAATAGTAGGGAGAAAGGGGTTGTTGAGTGTTTAAAATACATTGAATTATCATGTTTCATTATGCAGGGCATGTAGGGTACATTGTTGTATAAAATTAAAAGGGTTTAGTAGCACAAGAATGCTCAGTACTAGTCCCAATGCAGCAATCATTGTTTAGAAGAAAAGCATAAAAAGAACTATTTTTGCACTTTCATGATGTTGATTGCTAATGAATAAACTTGTTTGAGCACAATAGTCATACACAATTGCATTGCACGCACCATATGGTATCATCCTCGATGCATACTAACTATTTGTATGAGTGATGACCTACATTGAGAGTGAGAGGTACCCTAAGTTGTAGGGTTAGAGATTCAATTCCTTGGGGGATATTCAGTGAGGACTGTTTGTTATCTCTTGGATCTATTTGATCAAAACAGTGGAGCTTGTTTCGAATGTGTTTTATGTGTTCATGGCGTGTATCTTGGGGCTAATCCATGAGGTGTAGGAGAGTCGTAGTGGAACCACGGTGATCAACCGAGGGGTGCTCCCTTTGTGTGTGTCTACATGGTGTATAACAACAATATGTTTAGGAACTCCCTTTGAGAAAACTGGGGAAGGATATCCGCTAGACTACAAATCATACAAAAGTAAAATTTATGTATTCGAGGTTAGGGTAGTATATCCCTTAGACACTATTGGTCGAAGACCATGTGGGTGGTTTGAGGTGAGTAGTAGAGGTTCAACTAGCCATAGAACTAGTGTCGGGCGCATGTTAGGTCCCAATAGGTGATGCGTTTGTCAGGAGCTGCTAATAAGTGGCGGTTCTCGAACCTTTGCTGAAAAGGGACTTAAAATCTATAACCTTCTCCATTAAAGCTATGTTAAAGTATTTGTAAAATGGGGTTTTCCCAGGGTCTCAAACACTTGGCCTTCCCTATTCAAAATTTCCTAATGAACCTAATCAATTACGTAAAGATTGAATCCTCTATGAAAGATGATTTAGGTAATGTGGAAAGTAAGCATCTAGTTGTCAGTCCATCCTCTAGTATGATGTCATGGGCCAAGGTTCGGCCTCGGTGCAGTCTCTATTCAAGAACCAATGTGTGCAACCATCCATCAACCTAGAGAATATGCAACAAGCATCTTGGAACCCATGGCAGTCATGGCATCGACCAATAATCATACTAAAGCCGTGAGGTCATGGGAAAGTACCAACATATAATGCAATGTAGTTGTGGTTGAAATGTCCCATGTGGTGGGTCACCATGCTGAAATATTAGACCTCACAAGGACATTGAAAGCCTTAGTTGTTAAGGGAAAGTCATTGCTCAAAAGACCCAACCCTTCATCTCTAAATAATGTCGATATATTTGCTTTAGATAAAGGGCAAAAGCTCCTACATAAATCCATTATGGAATGGCCTTTAAATGGGCAAGGTATGGAAGATCCTTTGAGGAAGGATCGGAGTGATATGCTAAAAGTCATAGGACTCCCTAGATCACTCTGTGAATTGGTAGAAAGGGAAGTCCATGGAGAAAGTAACCTTCCTACACCAATAAAGGTGGAAATGAAAGAGATTAGCAGCCCTAAGACGATGGGATTAGGTCAAGATGAATATGAAGACCTTGATGACCCGATGTTGATCCCAAAGAAGAGGACTAAATGCCCTTATCCTTGTAGGGATCTCCCAATGTTTTATGGGCTACTAGATGAGGATCCGATGCTACACTTGAAAGAATATGGCCTAACTTGCCTTGCAAGTGGGTTTGACGATCTATACAAATGCTTGTGTTCTCAAGTACCCTAAAGGGAGAAGCCAAGAAATGGTACCGGAGCCTCCCAGGAGGGTTAATCAAATCATTTAAGGAATTATGGAATAGATTCTTGGATGAATATGAAAAGAAGGTTTGCATAACTCAAGTCTTGGAACAGCTTATACAGATGTGGCAAGAGTTATATACCTCTATTAAAGAGTACACGAGAGCCTTTGATGATGACATTCTAAAGCTTTGGCCAAGAAAAGTCAGTCAATTACCAGAAGATGTGCTTGGTTAACTCTTTATCAGCGGCTTGGAAATAAATACGCAATTCCAAGTTAGGATGAGAAACCCTAAGTCACTGAAGGAGGCAAAGGTTTACGCAGATAATTATGAGAGATATGTTCAGAGGTGTTGGGAGAGCTATTGGATTTTTCCTTACACTCTTGAAATCCATAAGGATTGGCAACATTTATTGAATGTTAGTCATGATTGCAAATGATAGGTATACTAGGGAGAATCATGGCATTAACTCTAAAGTCCCTAAGGCCCAAGAACCCTGGCATCCTAGTACAGCCAATCCCACGTTCCAAAGCCATGAGCTAGATGGAAATCGGTGTAGACCTAATGGGGGAAGCATAGTGGTTAAGAAACCCCCCAATGATCTAAGTTTTAAACAAAATCATGGTAATGAGATGATGCTCCAAAATATAGATGATATATGCTACCATGTGGAGACTATCTCAACTATAGAGAGCCAAGATGATAGGAAATCTAGGGTTTATACAATGGTAAAGATCAACCTAGAGTTGAATCTAGTAAAAGGATCTAATTTGGAGAAAGTGATAGACAATAAACAAGCCGAGATAGATCGGTCATCATGAAAGAATATAACAATAGAAGGAGTGGTGGTAGCCAATCAAGCCATGCAATGATAAAAAGGAGATGGGTTTGGATACCCAAATTTCCTAAAAGTGTGGTTGGTGTGTTAGATGAGAGGCCAAGAGTTCCCAATGGATATACCATGGTCCATTGCCAAGTAGATGAGACCAGAGGCCATAATGATATATCTAACAATATGCGCTGCTCTGGGATGCATCGATGTGATGGGGCTAGGATTAAAGCTCTACCTAGTTTGGGTAGTAATAATGACACATTTAAAAATCCAAATAGGGAAGGGTCAAATGAGCCAAAATTTGCGTCTCTCTCTATAGAAGAGGCCTTTGGGAAGCTGGAACAACTAGTCTATTTAAATGATAAGACACTCAATCCTAAGGAGGCTATTCATTTAGCTAATAGCATACAAACAAGAATAGCCCATACTGAGGGTATATCAGTAGGAAGGCTTGGACTTGTGAATATACAAAAAGTTTAAGTTTAAAACTCAATGACGGAATTATAGTGTGTTGGCATACATATGTGGTATTAGGCTAGCCCTCACACCTTATGTCACTTTGGTTTAGCTTGGTTAGTCTGATGTGATCCAATTTACATACCATGTAGACTATATTTGGTTAGGCCAAAATGATTTATGTGTTGTTAGGCCAAGAGGACCAGTTTTTATGTCATGATATCATTTATCTCGTTAGACCAAGAGGGCCATATGCATGTTTGATACATGTACATTTAATGGTTTCCTGTTTTAGTGACTGCATCAGACAGGTTTGACGAAGTGCTTGGAGGGAGGCTTTATTGCGCAGGAGCTTGTTGTGGTGGCCATTCTAGGTGGTGTCATCGCCTTTCCAAGTTTTTCCCTTTTAGTTAATAGTATTATATGTGTTTGTGGGGTTTTTTTTTTCCTTTTGTTGGGGATCGCGGCAGTCAAGGCATGAAGTCCTAAGGTTAGGTTAGGTATATTTAGGGGAGATTCAAGTAGTTGTCTACCTTCTGTCACGACATTGTCATGTATTAAAGACTTGTTTTTAGAAGGCAGTCCTAGTGATCTTGTTTTGCTAGCCTACTAGGCAGCTATTCTAGGAGTCCTTGTTAGTGTGAGGTAGTTAGAGAAGCTTTCTGAAATAGAAAAAAGGAAGTTCTAACTATACCTAAGAATAACAATACAAAGGTGTGTAAAAAGAGGTTCTAAAGGAAAAGAAAGACAAAATCTCAACTACAGTTGATTATCACCTTGCGGAGGCTTGGTCGGTTCCTAGGGGGGATGAGTTAGCTGATGCCTTGTCTTTCTTGGGATAGCAGCTAGCCAATAAGAAATAAAGAAATAAGGAAGGCTGGAGCAAAAATAAAAGTGAGCGAAAGAAAAGGACTAAGTGTCGCCTCTCGTGAGAGCTTGGTAGATTCTGGGTACCGAGTCAGGACCTGACGCTGATGCCTTATTCTCCTTAGATCACTCTACGCTCAGCTCCCTCCTTTTTACATTTCGAAATATGAAAAATTTGAAAGAAAAATATGTGGCAAAAGAAAATATATGATGACCAGGCTATAGGAGTCCTCGCCTAGTAGGAGGTCCTGGTCCAGTTGTCCTAAGTTGGGTAAGTAGTTCATACCACCACTTCGATGACTTCTTTGCTAGTTCTTTTGCGAGTCTATGTTGGAGCAATTGATTAGCGACTCACTATGGATTTCTATCAGATTATGCGGAGCCTATCCCTTGAGGATTTTCATGCCTTGATTGTGTCAAGGGGTAGGTAGGGTGAGAGTTGGTCTTATGCTTTGTTGTGATCTGTTTTGTGGCAGCTTCATCCTTTTTTTGGTTCTTATTTTGTGCAAATCAGTTCGTAGGATTTGACGGGCTAAGTTGCCCTATCTCATGGTCGTCGCCTATCTCATGGTCGTCAAGAGAGAGGATTTCTAAAGCTTGTTTTGAAGGGGAAAAGAGCCCGAGGAGGCCGTAAAAGACCAAATTTTCATACAAAATGAAACGATAGTGGATAAATGAGTTAGAATTTACCTAGATGGAGTTCAATGCCAAGAACCCAACACAAATCTCAATTCGTCAATCAGAGTCCTTTTGACTCCCCATTTAATCCTCTCAAGGTTTAGTGTCATAAAGCAACTATGTGATCCGAGAGCCAAGAAGTATATGACAATGGCTAGGTTTATAGATTTCGATGCCACAAAGTTGGCTATTTAGTTGAATCTCGAATCGGAGTTCATTCGGGCCTTCATTTGACAAAAAAACCACTTTGCCAAGTATGAACACAAGAGTTGGAACCAGTTTTTTTAAGGTTTAAAGTCTTGAGCCTTAGTTAGGCTTAAGAATTGAAAAGGCACCTAAATCATGAAACATAGGGGGAGGGGGTGCCGGTTTTTTCAATGCCCCCAAAATGATTTGAAAAATGCATTTCTGAGCCAGATGAATAAAAAGAAATACTTAGGGTAGTAAGATCTTTGATTTCTTTGCCATCTATCGCTCCAAACAAATCAAAAAATGATGCACTGAATGAATAGATCTGATTTTAGTCTCTCTCCTCTCTCCTCTTGTTGTATGTTCTCATGGATTAGTGTATGAGAGAAGGGGGTGCGCTAAGATGAAAGATTTTGATCGTGTGATGATGCGGGAGTGTAAAGAGACGTAAATCAGTGGGCCTCCAATTTTGAAATACGCATGTCATAAGTCACGATTTCATAAGAGTAAGTCATAAATTTCATCATTTTATGATAAATTTTGGTTGAAAATGATTGTAGTTTGTTGTCATGTTGAAGTAATTAAGAAAAACCAGTCGTATAATAATTTTATGCTAAACATACAAAACCCGCGACTATATGGTTTAATGGGAATTATGCGTTGTTAAGGCCTATTGTAGGCCACCCTTGGCACCCATTTGAGCCCCCCTTCCACCTCATTAAGCCCACACGGTTTAACAACATCTACAGGAGAAAATGTGCCAGTTTTCAACACGTTTTTGATAGCAACCCCAAACTTTTCATCTCCGGCTTCTTCCCCGGGCCATTGGGCACTTCAAAAGGGTCTCATTTGATGCATATACACATGCTTGGAGCTTGGTATTGAAGCCTTGAGCACTGCCATTGACTTGGGTCTGATTTGGCACTATTTTGGGACTATCATAACAGTCCATAGGCAGTTTATAATAGTGCTACAGTGACATTTGATGTTTATGCTTGCCCAACATTGTTATTTGATGCCCGATTGGTCTCGGTTGATGCCTATTGATTCGGGGATGCATGCCTATTGATTTGCCACCATTTTGGAGCTGATTTTGATGTTAAAATATTCATTTTTGCATAGTGAATCTCTGTTGTACACGATGGGGGCTTACGCTCAATCGCCAAGACCCACGGACTGCTTATTGTTTCAAGCGTTCTAAGGCGAGTACTAATGGCTACCTCTCACATAGCCGAAGCGCCATCCATATCTACGAGTGTAGTGAGCTTACTTCCATGCCGATCAAGTTACCTCCTCTCCCGCACACTCCGATAGCTCCATGCTCCAAGCTCCATAGCTCCTGCCACCCGTCTACATTTAAATATTGCATAGTTGAGAGCCCGACGCTCCTTAAATTAAATCATGATGCACTTGCACTCTTTTACAAAAGTATTAACTTGTGCTTTTCCTTGTGCGCCTTTTTCCCTTATTTAGGACTTTTTTTCGCTTCTTGTGTTTCCAGATTTTTCTTAGCGCACCTTCGTCTTCCATTCCACTTTGCCTTAGCCTTTGTCTTCTACTTTAGCTTTTCCAGATTTTCCACCTTGTTTGTCTAACAGTTAACATTATCCCCCTCTTAGACGAGTGCCAGTCCCATGGCACTCACCGTTGTAGGTAACAGGCCTTGGCATGCACTGAAGACATGGGTGGTTGCTGTGGAGGAGTGTTAGTGGTGGTGTGGAGGAAGGTCGTCGGGGGCACATTGGTGGCCTAGATGGCTAGTGGTAGGGTTGTTGGAGTTGGTGGTAGGGCTGTCCTTTATTGGGGATTGCACTGATGACTAGCACAAGTGTTGGTTTGTTGGGGATTCTGCACATGACAATTCTTGGCGGGCTTGTAGGACGATAAAGGATAAGAATTCAAAGTTGGGCGTCGATGAAGAGTGAACAACACTTTCATTGGAGTCTTCAATACCTACAATTGAAAACCTCTCATAAGTGGTCTCTCCCTAGGGGTAGTGCTAGTCTTCTCTATCATGTACAAGACATGGTTCAATTAGTTTGGGAGACAGGTCGAACTCTAAGGAAGCTGAGAGTATTGTCCTGCACTTGAGGACCCAAACTGTGTATATACTTCGGTGTAGATATTATGTGAGTGCTCGTGCATACTTAGATATTACGTAGTTAGAAGACCACAGCTGGTTTCTCGTAACAATGTGTGGATGAAGCAAAGTTGTCCATGTTAAGAAGAAGTACACGTGAACGGTATGAGACATCCTTTGCATTGTGACTGCACGACGTAGCATAGTTGAACACAGGGACACCGCACTTTCGGTAGAGCTGGACTTGCTTGATGAGGGCGTTGTTCTTTTCATGGCCATTCATGTGGTGCTTACCACAATTGATTGCAATGGTATTAAGGCAGAGTGCAAGAGGGAATCGTGCAAATGGGTCAGGGTGACAGGTCTAACCATAGGTGAGACAAGCTCCCTAGGTATGTCCTACCCTTGATGTGACCTGAACAGTTGTGGGTGATGCTAAAGGGCTAGGGGACTAGGGACGGAGCCAGCTGACCAAGGTCACTAGACGTACCTAATTTGAGGACCCCTAGGTGCTATGCTGTGATCGTGGGTGCTTCGTATCTTTTCGTTTTTTTTTTTGGTTTTTTTTCTTTTTTTTTTCCTTTTTCATTTTCATTTTCGTTTCTTTTTCTTGTTCTTTTTTCTTGCTTTCTTTCTTTTCTTTTCTTTTTGGTTTTTTTCTTCTTATTTTTTTGGACTTGCCTAAGTACAACCATTGCAATATGTTGAGGCTATCAGCCTTTCAATGGGTTGGGAAACGTCAAGCTTTGAAGGCTCAGAAAATGGATATTACAGTGATGATTGTACCCTAGCCTCATTGTTAGAGAAACAATTGTTGAGATGGGGAGATACACTTGAGATTTTGCAAACCTCTTTGCGACACGCGATGTCAATACAATTGAGCTAACAACTGTCGTGAACCAAATGTATAGCTTGACCTAGAAAGAGAGCGTAGCTCATGACTATACTTTGGGCCATGCAATGTGGGTGATCGGCCAGAGCAATTTTTGCTTTTGGCGGCGTGGCTTTGTCGTGGCTCTTCATGGGGTTAGTGGTCTTGTGGTGTCTTGGGTATTGAACACTTTCGCACAAAGACCTGCATCATCCTGCATCCACTTGTTACTTCATGAGAGTACATGCACGGCACATGCCGCAACTATAATAAACCAGTGCAACACAAGGAGACATCACTTATCTGAATTCCATGGTGTTGACTTAGATACTTATCACTTGCACTTGATTATCTTTTTCTTTTTCTAAAGACGCGAAACATAGTAAACGCAGATATGAAAAGTTTGTACAAATGGGGAACATGTCAGTACGTAATAGGTAGCATTTGATAAGCCTTTTACATAACGTGGGGCTACTCTATTTGTACGAGGCAGGGCAAGTCCGGGTGGTCAGGCGACTAAGGCTCTGCTACTAGTGAGGGACTCCTGTGAGGTTGGGCAGGGGAGATGTCACCTGGGACCTGAATGGTGTAGTCCCTGGCCACAATTGTTTCCAGAATACTTTTGAACAATGCATCAAATTCCTACTTGTCTCGAGCTACCCTCTCCTCTTTCGAGCACCTGGTGCCCGAGCGTTTGTTGGGGGCCCACATGACCGGTGTTGTCACGCCCTGTGTGCTCCCTTGAGCTTCTATTCCCCTGACCTGGAGATTTTTTAGCCTACGTTCGAGGCGGTGTCGCTTGGGGCCACGTTTCTTTGCATACCTTTTAAGGCTAGGTATGTAGCGTTCTGGCAAAGGAGCTTGTGTTGCATGCTCCCTTCGACGGCGAATAGCATCCTTGCAAGCCAGCTGCACTGGGTGCTCCATGTCGGCTATCATAGGGGGACTTGCAAAATGCAAACCAAGGACTAGGCCTTGAGACTGGATAAAACTATTCACATGGAAGGGATTATACAGTGGGTTATCAAGCGCATATGATGAGGAGGGGAGAGGTGAGGCATGCAGTGTTTGTTGTAGAGGGATGGCCCCCATGATGATGTTCATTTTGCCTCCAGCCATTAGCAGATCTTGGCTTATGCTAAGTTGCGTGGACTAGTTGTCATGGAGTGGGGTAGGGCTCATTCTCGAAAGGATAGACTGGAAAGGGGGAAAGGTGTATAGAAAGGGATGGTACCCCGTCTACAACATCAGAGATGTTGGTCAAGGCTTCCTATGGCGGTAATGAGGGTTGCATGCCCTCCACGTGGAGGCAGGAATGGTCACATAACTTCTAAATGTGTGGTGAGAGGAGGATCTGAGGAGCTCAATCTGTCAAACCCAACTCTTCTCCCTACGCTTGACTCTCATCGCTTGTGTGTGTTAATCTTATCTATACATGGTCACAAAAGTCATTGTTTATTTATATACATATTTACGATTCCATGTCACTTCACAAGGATAAAAACCAATTGTAGAACTTGGGATTGTACTAGAGTGTGGCACATGCATCCAGTACTCGTGGTAGCCTTCTTAATAACATCAAGCATTTTGCAACGTCAAGTATCATGGTACCTTGTCCGAGTCTACTTGCAACATGTAGCTCCTCCTCAGTGAGAACCTTATCAGCCAAAGAGTTCTCTTGGCTAGTTCCAACTAACTTCGTACGCCGAATGGCAGTTACCACTCAAAAGGAAGTTGGCGCCACATAGGTTGGGTCTCTTTGAGACCGCCATTTGGCCAATCGCTCTTCTGAGACTGTCATGATTTGGGCTCTTAGTTTGGCCATTGCAACACGGTTTTCAAACCAACGTTTCTCAAATTGACTTTGACTCTCTGATCGTCGCTTTAGTTGCTCTATCTCTAAGAGATTTGGTTGGTAGAGCACATCATTGAATGTTACAGTTAAGCGTAGTTCGTCAACTTCCTCGTCAGAGATGAGTCGCATGTGTTCATGCAGGAGCTTGTCATAGTGCTTGTTAAGATGTTCTTGCTCTTCCCAAGATAGGGAAAATGGCAAGTATTCTCCAAGCTGCTCCTTAGGGAATGCATCCATGTCCGCAAGGACGTAGAAGCGTGAGAAAACCTTGAGCTTAGCATCCAACTCAGTTAATCATTCTGTGACACTTCTATGTTCAAGGAGGGCTTGCTCGGTTGCTATCTCATGCAAGGTTCTAGGAGTTTGCCTAGGCTTTAGCATAGGTGGGGGCCTAGGCCTAGATGAGCAAGATTGGTCAACACTAGGATTGCTTATGCTCTCAGGGTTTCCATGTTTCTCTTGAGGCTTTGTTATTGCGTCATGGTTCTCCTTGGATGTGACTAGTATAAATTTGTCACCCTATTGTGACAGTGTTGTATCCACTCTTGTTTGGTCAATGCGAGTTCTATTGTCGATGGATTGAGTGTTGAAAGCAACCATTGATGGTAACAGCTGCTTTGATTTTTTAGAGCACACGGATGTGTCTGAGGTTTCACCGCTATTAGGAGAGACATCAATGGGTTTATTGGTGGATGGTCTCGATGCTTTATTCCTTAGCTCTTCGGCACTCTTGGTTTCAATCTTCTTGGGGTCTACAGCCACTTGCAACTGTCGTTGTTGTTTTCTTTCTTTTATCTTCTTTTTCTTAGGCAATCAAGGTGTATCCCTTGAAGACTTGGGACCTTGAACTAGGTCTATTGTTAATGTGCTTGCTGGGCCTCAACATTCTCTTTCTCTATTGTGTCCTCATGGGGCATAGCCGTGGCCTGCCGAATAGCCTTACTAGATTGTGAGGGTACAACTACCTCTCTTTTTGGAGAGTGTAGCTCTTCAGTCAATTCCCTTCTATTTAACTCCTCCATCCTAGGCTTTAAGCACTTTGGAAGTGTTGGAGTTGTCAAGGACGATGGTTGCGGCATCTCCTCCCCAGGTGAACTGCTAAGGACACGTTCCACAAGGGGCGTTGTCACGGCCAAGGGTTGTGACTACTATGATCCCTGATTGGAAGTAGTAGCGGCTAGTCCAGTGGGCTGGCTACTCTTGGTGGATTGCGGTGTCAAGTCCCTAGGGCGATCGGAAGTGGTCATGTCTTTTGTTGCCCTTTGAGCATTCACCAGTGTAGATTGAGCATGATTTGATCTAGTCACATTAGGTTGCACATGCATCTCCTTAGGTTGAGAGCTAAGGGTGGTGTCATATCCTGCTTCTTGGACATTTGGAAGCTCAAATGTAGGTAGAGATTGGGATTGAGTAGCCGCACTTGACGACTGTTGTGCTTCATGTGTCCATTTAGGAGAAGCTGTTAGATGATTTTACTATTTGCTTTGTTGAGCATTTAATCTTGCCATGAGCAATGTTGTGTCTATGATGCATGTTATCCTCTCGAGAAATCAAAGGCTTTTTGGGCACTAATGGCTTTTGCATATCCTCAAGGATTACATCTGATATATGCTTGTCAAGCACGCTAGGTTGAGGATGTACCCTTTGAGTGGTCCCGTTTGGTTTCTTGATTTCGATCGTGAGGGGCTAGGTCACTCCAATGTTTTTGACTCGAGACTTGGTTTTTCGTTTAGATCTCCTCCTACGCTTCTTTGCTCTTGATACAATTTGGCCTTCAGTTGACAGAGGAGGTTTAGCAAGGGGTTTTGGTACCCAAATCCATCAGTTACCTACGTAATACCCTTGAGCATGTAGCAACGCTATGGATATCCATCGCAGCGTTGTATTGGCTCTCCATCGATGCCTTCGTCTATAAGGCTTAGGCTTTTTTTGGGATCTTCTATGATATTTATAAGTCCAAAGCTCGTCCTTGGCATTGTCTCTTGACCTTCTTGTTTTAGGCATGGCCTCACTCACTAGTTCTCGTTGTTCGACCTGTGCTTGTATCAACTCTTCTAACAAGTCCTTGCTCTCGTTAGTAGGCTTGACTATTATGTCAGCACCTTCCTTGCCTTTCCCTCGAGGTTCGATGAGATCACCCTTGCTAAAGGTTGTGACTATCCTCACTCCCAGTAGTGTCAGGTGTATCCTATGTGTTACATAGTCGGCCTCACACTTGGTCGCCCTTTTAAAGGGTCTTCCTAGGAGGGTTTCCTTCCCACAATTAGCATTATTTGGAGGAACATGAAATAGGATAAGCAAACTTTCAGTTTCAATTGTCGCAAGGATTTTGCACTTCCTTATGAGTGCTTGTGGGTGCCCCCCGTAAGGGATAAGAGTTGCATTAGTCGGTGTGAGCTCTGGTTGGCCTAGTAGGGTCCATGCCTCATAGGTCAATATATTGAAATCTGCTCCTTTATCAATCAGAGCATTGATGGTGTGCTCTCTTTTTGCGGTGAGTTTGACCCTAAGATAAGCAGGTGGTTCTATGTCTTCATCTTCCGGGTCTTGGCTTGTAAATTTAAGCCTTCTGACAAATGCCCTTGAGTCCCTAATTGCACGACCAGATGTGGATTCTCCACTGGTATCTTGGATCGTCAGTGCAGTGCTATTCAAGGAGCATCTATCGTTAGGACTGTCATATCTAGTCATCCTCACTATTGTAGCTTGATGTTGTTGATTTCCGCTTTGACTAGATGCAATCTGAATGTAATACATATGTGTTTTTGCAGTGTGGCCTTTTTGCCCTTGTTGGCTAGATTGGCCCATTGAGGTTCTAGGGTCTCTGTTTGTCTCTGTTCGGGTATGGGCTTTTGGTCGCTCTTTTGCAAGTGAGAATCCATGCTCGTGTAGAGCCATTACTACACCAAGGTCCAATTTGGAGGACTTGTCACGGCATGCGTTTTCTCTCCAATCTACTCGAGGGAGGTGTGGAGGGGGCAGAACCCCCTCTACAAGAGTCTAGGGGAGGTAGTCCCCCCTGGCCCGCAGGGCCATTACGGTAAATGCCATACATGATTTGAAAGACCTTTTATAGCCAAATTTTGAACTACTTGCTCTAAGTTTCAGCCCAGTGTGATCAATCTATGATATGGCTTCAGCTCTATATGGTCTCTTGGTCAGTTTCACTGTCTACATATTAAAATTTGAAAAAATCTAAATTCGGCCCAATAGGTCCGAATTGCAAGGGCTGAGGGTCAAACGAGAAAGGGCCGAATGTAACTGGTCCGAATGTCAAATTTGGCCAATTCGAGTTTGGTTGTCCGAGGGCTGAGTGGGCCAAGGGCCGAGTCAGGTGGGCCAAGTCAAGTGGACCGAGTTGGCAGGGTCGAGGGCCGAATTTCAAAGTTGGTTTGAATACTTCACTCGGATGGGTTGAGTGAAAGGCGTCCGAGTGTAGTGGGCCGAATGGTCTGAGGGCCGAGTGGACCGAGGGCCAAGTCAGGTGGACCGAGTCAAGTGGTCCGAGTGGTAGTGGATCGAGGGCCGATTTTGGGACTCAGCCCAGAATTATCATCACTTGGACTAGCTGAATGCGGTGCAACTCTGGCCGGCGCAATGATAAATCGCTCGAATCACACGATTTAGGTCACATCCTTTCACACACACCTCCAGATCAAAGCTATGGATGGAGGGGAAGAGTTGTATATACGTGGAATAGCCAATAAACTCCAAAATGCAAATTAGCCACCGAATCAAATCCTCATGCCCTATTATGACAGTAGAAACCCTGATGCTTGTTTTTCTTCTTTTTCTTTGTTTTTTTCTACCCTAATGCACCCAAATCACAAAGCAAATAACTACCCTACTCCAACATGCTTTTCCAAATCCAAAAAACCAAGAACATACTTGCTAAGGAGATCGAATACCTCTTCAAACTCCCTCTCTTCCTACCTATCTACCTCAAGCACCGGTTCGGGGAAAACCCTTACTTCGATGCTTGATTCAAAGCGCACAAGCGCTCAAGGCTTGAATCCGTTGGTCCCGACAATGGAACTAAAATGTGGGAGCTTATGCTCAACCGCCAAGACCTAGGGACTGCTTATTGTTTCAAGCATTCCAAGCCGAGCACTAATGGCTACCTCTCACATAGACGATGCGCCATCCATATCTACGAGTGTAGTGAGCTTATCTCCATGCCGATCGAGTTACTTCCTCTCCCACGCACTCCGGTAGCTCCACGATCCAAGTGCAAGCTTCAAGCAACCTCCATCCTCAAGCTCCATAGCCGCAAGCAAGACAAGACAAGAGAAGAGAATAGAAGAAGAGAGGGGAAGATGGAGAGCTTCTCCTCCCCGGTTCCTCACCCTCACACACTCACTCCCTCACACTCTCACACTCCCTCTCTCAAGCACAAGCTTAAGCAAGCAAGCAAGAAGAAAAAGAAGAAGAGGAAGAGGAGACCCACTTTTGGCCACACACAAGAATGAGCTTCCCATTCACTTTTCAACTTTACATATAAAACCCTAAATCCCTTTTGATCGGTCATCCCCTTATCCCCTTTTTTACATGGCCGGCTGGCCTAGGCCCTTTTTCCCATTGTCCTCCTATCTTCCTAGCTTCCTTCCTACCGCCCGTCTACATTTACAAATTGAACGATTGAGAGCCCGGCACTCCTTAAATTAAATCATGATGCGCTTGCGCTCTTTTACAAAAGTATTGACTTACGCTTTTCCTTGTGCACCTTTTTCCCTTATTTAGGACTTTTCTGTGCTTCTTGTGTTTCCAGATTTTTCTTAGCACGCCTTCGTCTTCCGTTCCACTTTGCCTTAGCCTTTGTCTTCTGCTTTAGCTTTTCCAGATTTTCCCCCTTGTTTATCTAACAGTTAACATACACAGTTGGGCTAAAGCTATTTAACTCATACTTGGTTATGCCTATGCTATTCGAGCTATGTTTCAAGCATACATAATGATGTATTGACATTTGGGGACCGACTTTGAGCTTGGCTTACACTCTAGATCATTTATTGAGCTTGAGATCGGCTTTGGAAAGCATTTGGATGCTCCATCTTTGATGCACTTATGGCATGCTTTGGTCTATGCTCAATTGACCGCCATTACGGGTTACGTCATCTATGTATGCTAGTTACATTGTTTGGAGCTGCTTGCTATTGGAGCTTTGTCTTGGCTTACCTTTGGACTCCCGGAGCTTACTTAGGCTATTTATTGGCTTGCTAGAGTTTATTTTGGGATGTACTTGATGTCTATGGATGCTCCACCGTCTATATGTTCGGGATGTATCATTGATGCTTGATCTTGGACACTTGTCACTGGTGCTTGTACATACTTTGTTCAAGCTTTGTTGCTTGATATTTATGGCTTTTGTGCTAGTGGGAGCGTCTTTGGATGCTTGACAGACATTGAGCAGGCGGTCTATACTATTTGAGCTTTTGAGACTATTTGGGATTTCTTACCCTTTGGGATGATGGATGGTTCATATGTCTTGGTTCCTTCTGATGCTTATGAGTTGACTCTTTGACTTGGGTCCCTTTCCTTGTGAGCTGACACCTACTTGTGTCAAGTCTTGATAGTGGCAAGCACACTTTGCTCCATTGACTAGGGGGTGTGCCTACTCACTTGCAGATATTTCATGACATGTTTGGGTGTTGGATTCATGCTTCTCGACTGTCATATGCCTATGTTATGCCCGCATGATGCTGGCTATGGTCTTGGCAGTATATGATTGATTTGGGATCTGCTTTTAGCATAGTTAAGCTCTCATTTACTAAAATCTGTCATTCATTACAAGAAGCTGAAATCTGTAGATTTTGAGCACTTCTATGAGGGTAATGCTTATTATTTGATGTTCTCTTGGTCATATTTGGTGGACAGGTGCTTTTCTTGGTAAAATCCACTCTTTCAGCCAGTTTTAGCAATGGTTTTAGTGCATTTTCTGCTAATTACAACCACCTACAATTTTGCCTTTTTGCATTGATTTGGGACAGTATGGCTAGTCATCTGAAAGACACAGCTCTCTTTAACATTACCAAGTTGGATGGTACCAACTATGGGTATTGGAAGTCCCAAATATGGCAAGTTTTGGTGCAGAAATTACAGATTAAACCCTTTGTGTTTCAAAGGTGTCAAACCTGAGGATATGGATGATGATGTTTGGATGGAAGTTGATGGGCTATGCAAGTCTACCATTATTTTGTCACTCTCAGAAGAGGTCCATCATAATGTTGTTGAAGATGATAATTAGAGTGCATGGGATTTATGGGAGAAGATTCAAGAGCTCTATCTATAGCAGAGTCCTGCATCACAGATGTATTGGGGCTGAAGCAGTTAATGGACCTTCGGATGAAGGAGACCTCCCTTTCATCTCATTTCAGTCAGTTTCATGCTATCATGAAGAGTCTGTTGTCACAGGGTATTGAGTTCAAAGACAACTTGCACCCGTTGTTTCTACTTGGCACCTTGCCTGAATCATGGGATGTCTTTCATACTGCCATATGCACGAACAAGCTTGATGGACTGAAAATCAAAGATGTTGAGAGTGCTTTATTGATTGAGGAAATCAACAGGAGAAACAATGATGCTTCTCGCTCTTCACATACATTGACCATTAGAGGTGGTAGACATGGCAGGCATGATAATGATCATAAGGGTAGGGACTCTCAGAAGTCCAGGTCCAAGTCACGTGGCCGCAGTAAGTCCCGTGGACGGAAGTCTGATCTTACCTGTCATTATTCTGGGAAAGCAGGACATATTCAGCCACAGTGCCATAAAATGCGTGATGATAAGCGCAAGAAAAGGGAAAAGATAAAGTGTAGGAAAAGTCTTCTGAGCACAACATAGTACCTACAAAGTCTAGTGTGAAGATAGAAGAGGTTAATGTCACGCAGGCCACTGATTCAGATGACGATTACATACTTGCAACTTATTCATGAGATGCCTTACAGAATTCTTCTGAGCGCAGCATAGTACCTGCAAAGTCTAGTGTGAAGATAGAAGAGGTTAATGTCACACAGGCCACTAATTCAAATGACGATTACATACTTGCAACTTATTCATGCGATGCCTTACAGAATTCTGAGATACACTCTATGTATGCGCAGTACTAGCTCTTGGATTCGGGTGCGTCATTTCATGTGACACCCTATAGAGATTGGTTTCATATCTATCGTACTATGTATGGTTTTGTGCGCCTTGGTGATGACAGGTCTCTTAACATTGTGGGCATTGAAGATGTTAGGTTGCAGTTTCCTTCCGGCAGCTCTTTTGTTTTGCATGATGTACGCCATGCACCTGCGTGGACTCGCAATCTTATGTCAGCTGGACAGCTTGATGATGCAGGGTATTTTGTGTCTTTTGGAGACTCTGCATGGAAGATTACTCGTGGTAGGCTTGTACTTGCAAGAGGTGCCAAGTCTGGCAGCCTCTATCCCTTACTTGTATCCGGAGCTACATTGGATCATGTTTTGTCTGTGGGTTCTATTCCCCGTGTATCCCTTTGGCATGCTTGTTCGGGGTATATGTCTCTTAAAGGAATGAAAATGCTCCATGCTTTGCAATATCTTCCGCCTTTTGACTCTTTGCATTTTGATTCTTGTGATCATTGTTTATATGGCAGGCAGACTAGAAATATGCATAAAAAGTCTGGTAAGAAACGCATGGGTGAGCCCTTGGCTCTTGTGCACTTAGATGTATATAGGCCCATGCCCTGCCAGTCACTTGGTGGGGCAAAGTACTTTGTTACTTTCATAGATGATTACTCATGTAAGGTTTGGGCTTATCCCATAAAGAGAAAATCCGATGTCTTAGACACATTTCAGCGTTGGCTTGTATTGGCAGAGAACCAGTCTGGGAAAAGGCTCAAATGCCTAAGGTCAAATAATGGGGGAGAGTATGTATCACGTGCTTTTGAGCAGTTTTGTGATGAGCAGGGTATTAAGCGTCAGTTGATCACCCCTTACACCCCGCCCCATAATGGTATGGCTAAACGCATGAATAGGACCATTCAGGAAAGGGTCCGTAGAATACTTAGCCAGGCTGGCTTACCGCAACACTTTTGGGCTAAGGCACTTACTACTGCATTACATCTCATTAACAGGTCGCTTAGTAGTGGCATTGACTTTTAGGTTGCAGAGGAGGTATGGGAAGGCAAACCCCCCTCTTATGATCATTTGTGTGTCTTTGGTTGCGAGGCATTTTGCCATGTGTCCAAGGACAAACGCAATAAGCTGGATCCTAAGAGTGTCAAATGCATTTTCATTGGCTGTGGAGATGCAGGAGAGATGGGTTATCATCTATGGGATCCGCAAGCGCGGAAAGTGATCCGCAACTATGATGTCATATTTCATGAGGACAAGATGCATATATAGCCTAAGAAAGTGATTGAGGTACATAGAGTTATCTTTTAGGAGGAGCCACCTGCTCCCATTCAGCCCACTCCACGGCCAGCTAGACAGTGTGCAGCATCACCTACTGATGCTCATGGCCCAGATGTTAGACATGCTGATGTTAGACAAGATTTTAGTCAAGCAACAAAGCCTGGATTGAGGCGTTCTACTAGAGATAGACGACCTCCTGACCGCTTTGCACCCTTTATGGATTATGCATTGGTTACAGATGCAGGAGAGCCTCTCACTTATGATGAGGTTATGCGCTGAGGTGATTGTCACTCTTGGGAGAGAGCTATGTAGTCTGAGCTTGACTCATTACATAAGAACCAGACTTGGGATTTGGTTTCCTTACCTCAAGATAAGAAGGCTTTGCCATGCAAGTGGGTGTACAAGCTGAAAAGTACTCTTCTTGAGCTGAAAAGTACCCTTGGACAGCTCATGAGGAGTTCGATGCTCTTAAGGCTCAGCTTAAGAAGAGCTTTGAGATGAAAGATCTAGGATATGCCTCTCATATACTTGGTATGCGCATTACACGCGATATATCTCAGGGATTACTCTATCTGTCACAGAGGGAGCACATTCATAAAGTCCTTGAGCACTTCCGCATACAGGATGTTAAGCCTATTGGATGTCCATTACCTTTTCATGTGAAGGTTTCACAAG